>NW_017306777.1:946045-1021006 GCF_000935625.1 Nanorana parkeri | reverse complement strand
GCAAATGTGTCTAGAATGCGTAGTGCAGCCCGCAGTGACGGCCCGCATCTGCCAGGAAAAGGATAAGATCGTCTGCGTATAGCGCTAGCCTTTCCTCTATACCCCCTATTCTTAGGCCACTGATTTCTCTTGATGAACGGATAGCAATCGCCATGGGTTCCATCACCAGTGCGAACAAGCTCGGTGATAACGGACACCCCTGTCGGGTGCCCCTCTCAATCACAAAAGCCTCGGATAATAGAGATCCAATTTTGAGGACCGCCCTGGGGGAGCTATATAGAATACTGATCCATCTGCGAAACCCAGGGCCAAATCCCATCACTCTTAATACCTCCCACATATATCCCCAATCAACAGAGTCAAAAGCCTTGGCCACATCCAGCGAGGCCAAGGCTCTAGAACCCACGCTGTCATGGGTTAACTGTAGATTAGTGAACAGTCTGCGTAGGTTGGTGTCCGTGGACTTACCCGGCATGAACCCAGTTTGATCTATGTTGACCAGAGACCCCAGAACACCTGAAAGGCGCGTTGCCAAAACCTTGGTCAATATTTTTAGGTCCATATTGAGCAATGCAATTGGCCGATATGATGAGCACAATAAGGGGTCTTTCCCCGGTTTTGGAAGCAGCACCACATGTGCATCCCTGAAGGAGTCGGGCAGAACCCCCACCTCCAGGCAATCCACATAAAGGTCCCTAAGCCTGGGTCCAATAGAGTCTACATACATCTTATACCATTCAGCCGGAAAGCCGTCCGGCCCAGGTGACTTGCCATTAGGGAATGAGGCCACTGCCCGCTGCACCTCCTTCAGAGTAATAGGCCTATCCAGGAAATCCCTGTCCTCACCTGTCAATTTTGGGATGCTGAGCCCCCCCAGCACGTCCTGCAATGCTCTCAGGTCGTATTCAGGAATACGGGAGTACAGATCCTTGTAGTAGGAGTGGAACTCCTTTAGTATAAGCGGGGGGTCCGTAACCCTCGTCCCTGTGGAATTCAGAATGGCAGGAATGTTAGTTAGTGCCCTCTGCTCCGCTACCAACATTGCCAATAGTTTACCATTTTTGTCCCCCTTTTCGAACAGATTTTCCCTGGACAGCCGCCAGGCGCACTGCGTCAGCCCTACATGGTGTAAATTAATGGCACGCCTAGCCTTCTTGAGTGCGGCCACTGAGGACTCACTAGGGGAGTCTGCATATGCCGCTGCACACATTGCCTCCTCGTCCTGGAGCAATGTAAGGGCAGCACTGTGCTCCCTGCGCGCTGCCTTGATACCAGAAATATATTCGCCCCTGGTAGTAGCTTTAAAGGCGTCCCAGACCACCGGTGCTGACGCAGTGCCTGCATTAACGGGCCAATAGGTCAGCATGGCCGGGGATACCCTAGCCGCCACTCCCTCCTCCCGTAGCCACTCAGGTGAGAGCTTCCAGCCTCCAGACTTCCTGCCACCGGGCACCGAAAAAGTAATGGATAGAGGGACATGATCTGACAGACCACCAGGTAAATATGTAGCCCCGGATACCATACCCAACATGGCCTGGTTACCAAACGCCATATCTATCCGGGCAGAGGATCCATGGACATGGGACAGATGGGAGTATGTTCTGATACCGGGGTGCTTCCACCTCCACACCTCCTCCATCAGAGCAGTCTCAGCCCATGCCCTTAATTCAGTACCCGGAGGCCTTGCTGGATTGGAGGAGTCCAGAGTGGAGTCCAGGATATTGTTAAAATCCCCGGAAATGAGAACTGGCAGCGGGAGGTAGGGAGCAAGTTTGTCCAGGATGGTATACAAAATCTGCACATGAAATGGCGGAGGTATATACACACTGACCACTGCCAGCTGTGTCGCTTGGATGTCAAGCACCACTATCGCGAACCTCCCACCAGGATCAGTGATGGTATGCAGTACAGTACATGGAAGTGATCTATTAATGAGTATTGAGGCGCCCCGAGAGTACGTGGAATACGTCGCATGAACCATCCTCTGTATCCAGGGGCGTCGCAGCGCTAATACCTTGCTACCATCTAAATGTGTCTCCTGTAGCATCACTATATGTGGGTTTAGCTGCTTCAAATAATTACATAGCATGGATCTCTTAAATTTGTTATTGAGACCGCGTACATTCCAGGATAGCACTTTTATGTCATCCAACCCCATCACATCTTTCAACATACATGACTGAGTGCCCCTCCCCCGCAGGGCGCGAGTGAGAACCAGGGCGACACACCACCCTCCCGACCCAAAATTCAACCCCAAACTCCCTCTTCCCTGGTGAACATAGTAAACTTAACACAAACATAGTCCAGAGAAGTTCAGACCCAAAACCCCCAAAAACAGTCAGGGATACCCCACCTAAGCTAGGGGGTGTATCCAAGGGACATGAACAAGTGTTCAGCAGCTATGAAAAATTTAACCAAAAGAAAAAAACAAAATCAAAAATCCGTAGGTGTTCAGCTGTTGTGGGAGCGAGCCGTCACCCCTACACTGTAGGATAAGCCGTAGAAACCGGATAAGACCCCTCTAGGTCTAGCATATTGTACCTGGGACAGTGCATCCAAGTCATACCCACCATCCCCATGTTCTGCAGAGTTCGCTGTCGTTGACTACACTCCGCCCCCATCGGGCAAGGCAGAATCCGATCCGTCATAGTGGAGAAGAGAAAAGGAAAAGATAACTGGATAAAAGCAAAAAATAAAATAAAAAAAATAAAAAAAAAAATACTGGCACAACCGGAACCAAGAAGAAAACAACAGTATAACTGCAGGCTCGTAGGTAAGGTATTCCAAAAGGATCATCGGGTAGCCCGGGGCCATCTCTCTCCACGCAATAGGCCCATCTGCCAGGCAAGCTGTGCAGGATTGGTTCAGCAGGCCGAGCCAAGCTCCGGATATTCCATAGGTCCCACTTGCAAGCCAGATATTGTAGGTATTAACCGGAGACAACTGCTGGAAGGAACTTAACCCAGCGCATCCAACCATTCCGCGGCGGATCCAGGCGAATCAAACATGTGGACCGTGCCAGAGTGGGGAACCCGAAGTCTGCTCGGGTACAGCATGTTATATTGGATGCCCTTCTCTCTGAGCCGGCGTCTCACCTCCACAAAGGTTCTCCTCCGCTTCTGGATCTCCGCTGAGAAATCCGGAAATAGGTGGACGGAAGCATTGTCATGGCGAATGTCCGGGCGCGTCCTGGCTGCCGCCAGTATCCTGTCCCGGTCCCTGTAGTTGAGAAGGCGCGCCAAAAAAGGTCGTGGTGGTGCTCCAGGGACTGGCCTCCCAGTTGGAACCCTGTGCGCCCGCTCCACCACAAAGGTGGGGGGCAGTTCCTCCAGGGCCAGCACCGATTTAAAGAAGGCCTCCGCGAATTGAGCAGGCCTCTGGCCCTCCGCTCCCTCAGGCAGGCCCACTATTCGCACATTATTGCGCCTCATTCTGTTTTCTGAGTCATCTACCTTTGCCGCCAGCGTCTTCACTGTACGTTGCAGATCTTGTATGGCAGTAGCATGCTCTTGGACCGAGTCTTCCACCCCCGACACCCGCGCTTCTGCATGGGATAGCCTGCCCCTTATTTTCTCCAGATCATGTCTGATCAGGGTGCACTCCACCGCCAGATGGTCAATTTTCGCCGTGAGGGCGATCTTACAGCCCTCTATGGCCTCCAGGATGGTGGTCGTCTCAGCCCTCTCCTTATTTACTGTGGGTGAGGAGACAGGCTGCTCCAGAGGGGCCAGCGCCGCTTCAGTAGCGCCCTCAGCGTCCCCCTCCATGCTCAGAGACCGGCGTGTGCACTCACAGGAAGCAGGGGACCTGGGCAAGATGGCGGCCGCGGGACACGAGGCCGCCCGCTGTGATCGTCTCCAGCCTCCTTTGGGACCGTTGCCTCTCTTACCGGACCTAGATGGCATCTCCCCCTGCTCCGGACATCCACCGGAGCTTAGGTGAGTACAACAGGAGCCGAATCTACAGGATGGATGCCGGATAAAGGTCAGTGCAGCGGCGGAGCTCCCTCAGTCACGTCCGCGCTGCTTCACATCCCGGCCACGCCCCTTTTATCATACTTTTTAATATGTTTCTTTGCGGCTGAACAAAATAGGAGTCTTTAAATGGTGCGGATATTAGGGGAAATGGGTGTGGTCATCTGGGGTGTGGTCACTAAAGGGTGTGGCCACTGAGGGGTGTCGTCACTGAGGGGCACCTTAAAGCTTTCTCGCAGAGGGCGCCTAAAGACCTACTGCCGGCCCGGCCTACCATGTCCCTTTGTGGTTGCACTTGGCTTTGTTCTCAGTATTGGCCATGAATAAAATGCTGAACAGAAGGTCCAATGCAGTAGAGCCATGTTACTTTACAGTGACAAAGTGGTGCACATTTTGTGTGGGAAACTTTGTGAATGGGGAAAAGGCCAAAAGCCTGGCCGCCAACTGGTCTGGAGGTTGTGAGACTGGTCTATGAGTCTATGAGTCTGTTAGGCTAACTTGTACAAGACCAAGTGACACACTTTAGAAACAAAATAAGGTGCAAGTTTAAGTTTATTGGGGTAAAAGCCTATACCAAATTAATTGTTGTGCCTGGAATTCTGCTATAATATAGAATCTTAACTATGCCCGTGGTTCAACACTACTTTCGGGGAAAGGGGAGCAGCACATAAGGCACTATTTAGCCTATGGCCAGCACTGTACTTGACCTCACTCATTGGAGGAAGTTCTGCCTCATTTAGATAATACGATTATATCCTTTGTGCAATGCAGCACAGACAGAACAATATATTATTTGCATGCAATGTAAGTGCTTGTTTTAGCGTAACTCTTCTCTTGTTAGAACTGCAGAGATGTAAGCTGTTAAAGTACAAATGCCTTTTCTTCTTTTCCATTGTGGTTGCCTTGTATACTGATGAGCTGGAGCTGGAGCTGTGCTGAATAAATGTTCATATATGTTTTTGGTGACTCATCCGGAGTAAAACAAGGATGACTATGCATGTCTGAGAAGATGAAGTACTGCCTGTGAGCATACTGAATGCATTCTGACATTTTAATGAAAATGCTGCCAACGGAATGTTGAGTCCTTGCCTTCTATTTTATTTCATACGTGGGGAGAATTCTGTATGGCTCAACCCTTTTTCATCATGACTCACAAAGTAATTGTATTTACTAGTAACATAGATAAATTTGCGTGCAGTGCCATTACCCTGTAGCAACCAGTCTAAAATCAGAAGTGAGTGATATGACTATATAAATGTCCTAAATGATTATATCTAATCAGGCCCGGCGCTACCGCAAGGCAAGTCAGACGGCCGCCTTACGGCGCTGCAGGTACAGGGGGTCGGGGTCGGGTTAGGGGCGCAAAAATGCAACTTGCCTGTGTAGGCAGGAAACCTAGCACCGGCCCTGTATCTAATTGGGGTGGGGATACACACAGTGACAGTGATCTTCCAGTACTACTACCTATGAAACAAGCAGCCAGGAGCTTGCTCTGTGGCACTGCATGCACTAAAGGCTTTGAGGTAAAGTGGCCTATATAGTACTGTAAAGTTTAGGTCATTATAACCAGGCCGGAGTTAGAAGTTAGTGACTTTTAAGTGATGGGGTGGGGGACATTCCAGACACCCAGCCAGCAAGTTGTCACTATTTGGTAAATGGGTTTGGCCTCCTAAGGTATGCAGGACCTTGGCAAACACATTGGGAGAGAGTAGTGTCCAAATGTGAAACGGGGCGGTTTTCTGTTGCAGTGGGATTACTTGTTCCAAGTGGGGAAGAGTTCAGTAATTGGAAGAGAAGCAGTTTAGTGTTGAGCCCCAGGAGACTCGAAAGGCTACTGGCTGTAATCCTGGGCTCACCTGTTGAGAAAAAAAGATGCAATCAGGGGCCCCTTTAGGGTTTGCAGCAAAACATTCCTGATCTTTCTTTGGGGCTTAATGCCATCAAAGTCATACTACAGTTAGCTTATGTATTAGTAAGCACCTACTGCTAATTCCTTTGTGATGACTTTGAGTTCAATAAACCTAAGCCAGTATGTTTAATCTATTCCAACCACCTATTCCTAATATTCCTAATATATCTGTTGCTCAAAGATTTTATATTTTGAAACTATGACCTCATCACACTAGTCTGACAATACACTGAAGGTGTGCTACTGTCTGCTTGGTTGGTGTGGATCGATGTGTGTTTCTTTTTCACCACACTATTGAATGAAGCAGAAACAGTGTTGAAACTCAAGTCATCTCTGCCCTTTGGGTACTGGCGAAAGTCACTGTGTGATGTAATTCACCCCCAATCTAATTTTGTAAGATTGCTGTGCAAAAGGGACGGAGTCTATTAGTCGAGGAGAAAAGGTATAAGGGTACAAGAGGCATGTCTTAATGTTAAAATACTCTATTAAGCTCCATAACAAAAGAAGTGTCATGCCTTTTTAGCTGTCTTTCCTCCATTGCAGGAAAACATGTCATAGGTGCACTTTAAAATTTAATTTAGTTGGAATCTAGTAATGCTTCTTGCAGCATACACAATATTACAAAAGCAGCACTTAATACCTGACATACAACAAATGGATTTTTAGAGAGAATGATTTTCAGCCTTTAGCCTTGCTTCTGGTAGAATGAGCTGTTCTGTAGGAGCCATCAGTGTATAAATGATAGTGCTATGTTTTACCATTAGTCAGCAAGCTGATTGCCCTCCTTATGTCCCTTACCCCCTCCTATATTGCGTTTGCTATCTCTCATTGCTCAGCTGACTTTATGATATCCGTTTAGCTGCCCCCTCCCTCTGCCTACACTCTGCCCAGCCATTCACCCTGAGCACAATGCAACATTAGCTGAGATAATAATATCCTGTGCAGGCTGCAATCTTTCCCTTTACGCTTTGAAAAAATGAAAGCATAAATATGAATAAGTGCTTTCTTGAAATGCTTTATCTGTTTAACTTCTGAAGTCTGATGATAAAGCTTTGTTCTTAAAATGCAAATGAAACTGTTTTTGTTAAAGTACAGCATAATAATCTGTTTACTCTGGAAGACGAGTGTATATATTAATGAAAATATCTAGAGGTCAGGCCGAAACCGAAACCGACAATGTTTTTTATTTAGATTTTTTCAAATTTTTCAAATATTTAATTTTTTTATTTTTTATAAACTTTTTTATTTTTTACATTACTTTTAGGGGCTTCAGGAAATATTGGGGGTCTAAACAGACCCCTGATATTTCCCTTTTAAAATAGAAAAAGAGATTGAGGACACAGAGGCCCCTGTTATCAATGAACAGGAATCCTCTATGAGTACATGGTATGTACTCATAGAGCGTCTCCTCCCACACCGCTCAGCCTCCTATTACAGTCCGGCAGAGCGGTTTGTGGGCGCGCTGTCACAGGAGGCTGGGCTCTCCTCCCTACACCGGTCGATCAAGTGCAAACACTCAGCGATCAGTGATTGCTGAGTGTACATAATTGAGGACATGGTATGTTAACTATAGCCTCAATTATGAATGAATGGGAGTGATCTACATCACCTCCTGTTCATTCATAGTTGTAGTTATACTAAACATACCATGTACTTCTGTTTTGCAGCAGACTGCCTTGTCTCTGGAATGGATACATGGTGTCTGTGTGCAGGTTCACAACCTGAGCCAGCACTACAGGAAGAGGCAGTCAGCTGCAAAGGGAAGTTCTCCCCAAGCATGAGAAGACATGAGGATTTAAAAGGAAGAGCAGCAAAGAGAAGGGGAACTACCATGGATTACAGTAAGGCACACATTACAGTATTGGTTTATGTTAAAAAATCTGAGGGTTTAATGTCACTTTAAGCACAATTACAGCTTCTAGATGTTCCCTATAACATAGCAAATCTTCCTTTTTTGTATTTAGTTCCACTTTAAGTGCATTGTACCATTACTTTAGACAAATGAATATGTAACTATGGCATTTCTGCATTCCACTTTCACAAACCGCAATAGAGAAACATTCAGTCTGCTATATTTAAGTACACACATTTGCTTCAAACCTATTTTGTCAACACTTTCCTTTAGCACATTCAACAGCTTGACAGGAGAAAATTCAAATGTATTTTGTATTAAAATGGAAGATTTGTTTTGTTTGTTTGGTGAAACACAAACTGCCAAAGAAAACCTAAAGCATGCAATTTCCAAATGTACCTTTCCCAAAGTAATGGAGATGTCTTAGCCATTGTCCAGTTCCAGAATTCAGGACTGAAATCTGAGCATGACCATTTAAACTCCTCCAAAGGAAGATTCAGTTAATTTAAGTGCTTCTTTACTTTGGGAAAAGTAAGAACCTCTATAAGGTTTTTATTTTATATGTCACCACTTCAAAGCGTCACTTTCTCTATTCATCCTGGTGACCTTTGTCAGTGAGACTGAAGGTAAGAGAAAATACAATTTAGTTGTTACTGGAACAGGAATCCATGCACAGATCCCCTCCAGATGGATAGTGTGAAAGGGGCCTAAAGGAAGATTATCTCATTTTCTGTTTTGTCTCGAAACAGGACATTTTACCCCAATGGGATACAGACAGCAGAGCAAACTGTATTAGCCATTCCCTGCTCTACCTAAAACTAAAATAAATGTTTTGGCTTTAGATGTGCTTTAAGGGAAACATGAACCGAGAGAAATATGGGGAACTGCAATTGCTTACCTCCTGAAAATTTGTCTGACTGACCCTGGATAACTGACTTTCCATATCATTGACCCAGAACAAGCATGCAGATCAGGAAAAACAGACTAAAGACAGACCTCTAATCAGCATAGTTATATAGTTACATAGTATTTGAGGTTGAATAAAGACACGGGTCCATCAAGTTCAACCTTTGTGTGTTTGTGCGTGCATGTATTTATATGAGTCCCTGCGTGGTCTTAGGTTTTAAGAGTACCTGTACCCCTGTATGTTACAGTCTCTTAGGATGATGTCTAATTGTTTTTTTAATGAATCAATATTCCCTATTGATACCACTGCTTGTGGCAGAGAGTTCCAAAATGTAACCACTTTGACTAAAAAGAATCCCCTATGCCCTGTGTGGTTAATTCTTTTCTCCACCAATTTTAGGTGGTGGCCTTTAGTCGTTTTTAGGGAATTTACAGTAAAAAGTTTATTGCTGATCTTGCCATCATCACCAAACATTTTGTACATCAAAATCATGTCCCCTCTTAATCGCCTCACAAGTTTACATTTATTTTATTTTTATTATTTATTACAGGTATTTATAGCGCCAACAATTTATGCAGCGCTTTACATAGCATATATTCACATCAGTCCCAGCCCTCGCGGAGCTTACAATCTAAGGTAGCAACCTTGTCTCAAAGCTTTGGTCCTCCTTAATTAGTTTTGTTGCCCTTCTCTGCACTCCAGCTCCAGGACATCCTTTCTGTGGATTGGTGACCAAAATTGAGCTGCATACTCACGATGGGGCCGAACCAGTGATCTATAAATGGCAATAAATGGCAATAAATGGCAAAATTATTGCTTTGTCTCTACAGTACATTCCCTTTTTAATGCATGACAGCACTCTGCTAGCTTTGTTTGCCACAGCCTGGCATTGCATGCTGTTATTCAATCTGTGGTCTGCTATGACCCCCAAATCTTTTTTCATTTCTGACTTTCCTAGTAGAGTACCCATTAACGTGTATTCCGCTTGCCTATTTTTAACCCCAAAATGCATTACTTTACATTTTTCAACATTAAACCTCATCTGCCACATAGTTGCCAACTCCCCCATTTTTTCAGGTCCTCCTGTAATGTTATAATGTCTAATGCCGTATATATATTACCCTCCCAATTTTAGTACAAACACAGAAACATGGCTATTAACACCTTCCACAATATCATTAATAAACAGGTTAACCCGTATTGGGCCTAGCACAGAACCCTGGGGCACGCCACTCTCAACCTTAGACCAATCTGAAAAAGAGCCATTTGTCAATACTATCTGGACACGTTCCTGTAGCCAGTTCTTTATCCATGTACACACCATTTCATCTATGCCCATAGACCTCAGCTTGTATATTAAGCGTTTATGTGGTAACGTGTCAAATGCTTTTGCAAAATCCAGGTACACTACATCCACTTGCCTTCCTCTATCCAAATCTCTACTCACCTCTTCATAGAATGTTAATTGTTTCAGGTCAGTGACTCACACAGTTATGAAGCCATTGGACCAGCATGAGAACCAGAGAAGAAGTATTTTCAGAACTGGAGGTCATTAATGGCAGCATTAAGGTATCCTAAAAACGTTTACAATTAGCAATATACAGAGTCCAAATTGAATTCATGTATTTTTCCCACCAGCAGAAAGAACACAGAGAGAATATTGATTATAAAGTACAGTAGAGTGGGGGAGGGTGAGAACGTGTCGGCAGCTATTTACTGCCTCTGTCCTCATGAAAGAGATATCAGCACGTCCTGTGTAGTCACTAGGGCAGGAAGTTAGGTGAACCTAAACACACGCACGCACCAGGTGCGTGTGATTTTCACACAGCAAAACTTATTTATCAACCAAAAAGTCTCTAAAAGAATATTTCCACTAATGCTATATATGGAAAAATCATGCACATTATGCATATATAATTCTGCTTCACAGTTTAGACAAAAATGGTTAGCTCATGCATTTACATTCCTGCATTCATCAACGCAAGCAACACAACGTAGAGCTAATTTACACAACATCACCTTGCTTGGCTTTGGACAACACACCTGCTGGGTGTGTACACACTACAAAGGTGTTTAGATTCCACCCATAGATCATGCTGGGAGGGAACGCACTACAGAGGTGTATACATGTTCATGGTGTGTTTTATAAGGTTAGTAAATCAACTCCATTGACTTGTCTAGGTGTTGGGGCTGTGTTTTGCAAAGCAGTTCAACGCGGTTGGTGTGAATGAACCCTTATAGGTGACTTTTTTTATTACAACAGCATTTCTCAACCTTTTTTTAGTCACGGCACCCCGGGGTAAACGTATACAAAATCTTGAGGCGCCCCAGTCTAAAATGTATTAGATTTTGGGAGACCCCATGCAAAAACACACAAATGTGGGATTCCCCATTACATCGAAGTTCGTCCTTTAAATCAAGACCCCCCCTTCAAATCAGAGTCACCCTTTGCATCAGTAGTCCCCCTTCACATTTAGAACCCCCCATTTCACAGCAGAAGCCTCACTTTCATATCAGAGTTCACCTTTTAGATTAGGAGCCCCCTTCACATCAGTCTTTATTGCCCCTTCACATCACAGTCATCTGGGTCATCTCGTGGCCCAACGAGATGGGTCATCTCGTGGCCCAACGAAGTACTGATGGGGTGGTCATAATAATATGGCCACTCAGTGTATAGTTCAAATGTAATTGCAAAAGCCGAAATAAACAGTTTTTCCTGGTGGCAATCCATTATAGAAAATGTTGTTTTATCTCCTCCAGCATATTGTGGTGCCACTGAAAGTGTAACTTTAAGATTTGTGTCCTCTAAATGTTCCAGCAGGCTGTAATGTAGGTATGCAGATACTTTGTTCTTTGGAGCTGTGAGTCATAACATGGATTGCTTTAATATGCCATTCTCAATGCAAGTGTACTGAGACCATTATGTCAAGGGCACATAGCCTATTCACTGTAGTGTTTGAATGATGCAGCAACATGTCATTCTTTGTAAAGAGCTGCTAAACAGCAAGTTGGATTAGGTATCTAAAGCACTCATAGCTTCATATTCAAACTTATCATACATTGAAAGAAGGTATGATCATTCACAGTATATTAAAGAGGAAAGCTGTGCCCAAAAAAAGACAGGCAGGGGGCAAAGGATTAGTCACTGGCATTGCCAGCTGACCTTTCCCCACTAGTGATTTACTACGCCTTATTCTGCACTGTGTCTGTTTTGAGATTGCCATCTTGGTAGAGTGTGAGTATTTTTTCCTCATGCCAGAACCTCCATGCAAGAAGAACAATGAGGAGCACAATAGTGACATCACCAAATCTCAAGTCCTAGACTAGAAGCCACAGGCAACAGTGTCTTAGATCTCACACTGCAGATATACAGCTGTGAGGCTGTAGGCACAGGAGTATCGAGGCAACCTCAGACACCAGGAAGTTTAGTGCTGTTTTTCAGGAGAAATTCAAGACAAAAGGAACATTTTTCAGGATACTTTTTAGGTATAATTAATATCTCTAAAGCTGGCTTCACACTGTTGTGATTATTTGAACACGCGTATTGACATGTGTTATGCATTGGTTAACATGCATTATTTAGGGTACCTTATTCATTTGAATAGGCTGCCTAATTCACCAAAAGCCACAAGAAACGTGCATGCACTTTTTTTTTAAATGGAATGCACCAAAACACATGGTAGTGAGTTGCTGTACATTGTGGTGCACTGCAATATATGTTGTTGGCACGGTGCATTGGGGTGCCATTAAGAATGAATGGCACCACAGTACACCAACACGCAACATGTAGCACAACAGTGTGAACCCAGCATAAATGTTCCCTATAACATTGCAAATCTTAATCCTAATAGCAGGTAAATGACCCATATACTGTATATCTTTAGGCAATGCATGTTTATCCAGCAAGTAACACTCTCATTGAGCTTGAAAAGCCTTTCCTCTAGTGCTGCTCACTGTCCATCTTAAGGGGCAATGCCAACTTACCCCTTTCACCTGTAAGGCTAGGTTCACACATAGGCATTTGCACATTTTTTGCGTGATTCTTTTTGCGCGAATTTGTGCATTTTTGCTTTTAAAAGCACGCATTTCTCCCTGCATAGATATGTCTATGGGACCAAAACTGCACAGGATCTGCCTCAAAATAGCTCCTTCATCTTTTTCGCTTGACCGTGTTTTTCTATGCGTGACGCAACACCAAGGTGTGAACAGTTGCCATTGACTTGCATGGAAATGTGTGTTTTGCACCATTTTGTCACGCATAGATGCGCTCAGGTGTGAACCAGGCCTAGGTGTTTAACAAGCAGTGGGTTGAGAGTACCATGTGCCATGAAGCTCCCTTTATATTGTATGCATCACTCTCAGGTGGGACACAACCATTATCCCGAATCTGGCGTTTACAAGCAGCAACTGTCAACCATTCAAGTTAATGATCAGGTGACAGCCCCTGCATGTACACGCCTGCATACCGCATGTAATTGTATGTGATATGATTACATGCAGTTACAAAAACAATCACTATCTCTGGATTCGTAATCGTGTAACCAGGGATAGTGACAGATTCCTAACTGCATGTAATCCTTTCACATATGATTACATGCGGTGTGCAGGCGTTTACATGCAGCAGCTGCAGGGGCGTCCCGAGGCTGGGTGACACCCGGAGCGGTAACCGAGTGTCACCCCGCCGAGACGTCACCTTGTGCGTGCGTGATGGCGTCATCGGGCACGCGCTGCAGCTTTCTGATAACTGCCGGCGGCCATCTTGGTGATGGACGCCGGCAGAGAGAGGAGAGGACAGTCACCCGGCGGGATAAGGTATGCCGCTGGGTCCCCTCCATTCTCCTGATACTGTCATGGACCGAACGCCCGACTTTTCAGAGGGGGGTGACACCAAAATGACTGAGTCATTTTGGTGTCACCCCTCCAATGGTGTCACCTGGGTGCGGGCCGTGTACTATAAATTGGGAAAACCCCTGTGAGGGAAAAACCTGTGTGGAATATTTTGACTTTTGAATTAATAAAACTTAAGCGAGTGGAAGTGTCCTTAACACACTAGCGTTTGGAACTAATTCTCACACAAGCTTTATCAATTGGTCACTGTTGGGGCATTCACATTATACCTAATGACTTCATTGGTCTGTCCATGCATTGAGGTTTTGAACACATACGGGTAGACTAGATTACCCAATGGCTTCTTCTTTATGTCTATGTACTATAATCACTATGACACTTCCTCTGGAAGAGCAAGTTTTGTCAAATGATAAAACCTTCTTATATCAAACACAGGATTTAAAAAAGCACAAACCGGCTGCACATATCCATCAGAGGCTCGAAGGAAGTGAAATTATGAGGAGAGGACTCCCTGTGCTATTCCAATCTGTCTGATATCAGTAATCTGGAACAGGCGATATTCAGAATATAAATGAATATGGCCTAGAGATTTGAAGCGTTCTGAATACGAAGATATGATATTATAAAATACTGTGCAGAAGCCTGTGCCTGTAAAGTTATGAGAAACGGATTTGACATGTTAATGCAACCAGTTGCACTTTCTGAAGCAGAAGACAACAGAGAATAATTGTCTCTATCAATATTCTGTGCACATCCTCACTTCCTCTGTTTTTACACAGACACACTGAAGAAAATCATAAGAGGGTACCTCCAAAATGTTCAGAATTAAAAAGGACACATCAAGTTCCAAGGTCCACAATCCTCTCTTGCATATAATCTCTCCACTTTTGGCAATTACAAATTGTATTTTGTAGTTAAAATGGTGACTGTTGTTTTTCTAAACAAGAAATATCATTGTTAAATATTACTATTCCGATTTTCCCCTGTGAAGGAGACAAGAGAAGGAACTAAACTAACAGACATATTGTTTTTACAATCTGAGCTGGTAGAAATACTTTCCTGTGTGGCTAAACAATTATAGGATTACACATAGGCTGACTTCTAGGTAAAGTCAGTATAGCAGTTGATAAAACCCTCATAATCAAGGACTTTTTGTGTGCCTTGCACACAGTTATACCTGATTTGTCTTGGAAGGAAAGTAGATCCTATTTCCATTTGAGTGTTTTGTCGAGCCAATTTTTAATTACAGGAGAGCTAAGAGTTTGCAGCAGTTGTGTGGTCTAAGCCGCACCTTCACAACCAGCAGCCTACAGTTTTGGTGCCAGGACCCTGGTGCAGTAGCTGTTGGCAAGTGAAGAAAAAAGCACTGTCATTGAATTGCCCCTTACACTTAAAGTGACACTAAACTCAGGAATTAAATCTTAAAAATACATTAAAGTACCCTAACTACTAACAAAAATGTATCTTATTTGTGTATCACTCGGCTGTAGAACCTCAAATCATCTCTGAATTTGTGCTGGCACTGTCCTTCCTTCTGGAGGGTGGCTACTTTTGTTCCCCCTGTTCCTTGTGTGTTGTAATGTAGCCACAGCTCCAAGCTCACTCCCATGATGGATAACAATCTCACATTTAGTTTACTAATTTGTATTGAGATTGTAGTCCATGACGGGAGCAAGTTTGGAGCGGTGGCTACTTTACAACACACATAGGGACCATGAGTAACAAAAGCAGCCACCCTCCAAGGTGTCACTGACAAGTGGTAAGACCAATTCGTAGATGATTTGAAGATCTACATGTTCATTTTTGTTAAAAGCTTAGGTACTTTTGCATTTTTAAGGTTTAACCCCTGAGTTTAGTGCCACTTAAAGCTTCCCAACTTAAAAACAGACCCTAAGACGAAACCCTCCTCTAACAAAATCTTAACCTTAGATGAGCCTTTAACTCGTGACCTTCTCCCCAAAACTTAACTGAACACTTATTCTGTACCCTAATCTTTATGGTTTTAACTGCTAAACTCTAATCCTTTATTTAAACTTAAAGCAATGACCTTATAACCAGAGATGTGTACACAGGGTGGGCTGGGTGTGCCTGGGCAAACTCTAATCACCCCGAGTGCAACACCAAAACCACAACAGCAGGCACCGTGTTCTTAGTCATGGTGGAGAGATCGCAAAGATCTCTCTGTGACCGTCTCACCCATACATCGGTACCTGGGAAGCTGTGGGTGCGACTTCCCATCCAGTCAGGAAGCCGGGCAGACGGTCACATAATCACCTGCCAGGCTCCCTGCTTTATTACTGCACCCCTGCTGGAAGAGGTAAGGGACAGTCAAAGAGGTCAGCAATAACGCACAGTACAGAGGTCAGCAATAACGCACAGTGCAGATGTCAGCAATAACACAGAGTACAGAGGTGAGCAATAACACAGTGCAGAGGTCAGCAATAACGCACAGTGCAAAGTTCAGCAATAACGCACAGTACAGAGGTGAGCAATAACACAGTGCAGAGGTCAGCAATAACGCACAGTGCAAAGTTCAGCAATAACGCACAGTACAGAGGTGAGCAATAACACAGTGCAGAGGTCAGCAATAACGCACAGTGCAAAGTTCAGCAATAACGCACAATGCAGAGGTCAGCAGTAACGCACAGTACAGAGGTCAGCAGTAACGCACAGTGCAGAGGTCAGCAATAATGCACAATACAGAGGTCAGCGGTTTAAGGCAGCAATAAGAGGGCTTACAGTGCACATGACTGACCTGATTCAGGTGCCCTTTTCTTCCTGGTGTGTGTGTGTGTGTGTGTGTGGGGGGGGGTACAGCAATCTGTCCTATATGTCCGACTTGAAGCCTCCCTTCAGGTCCCACGCTGTCCTGCCAGCCAGCCAATTGGAGCTCTGCAGTCTTCCTCCCAGCCTATGGTCTCCAGCCGCACACTGATATATTAACCTTCTATCACACCGTGTCTGTCTGGTGCTGTCACAGAGCTACTGTGACACAAGGGTGCTCCACATGTTTTACAATCCTAGCAATGCCCCCGTTAGACTGGCGAGAATTTGAACTGATACACATTGCAGTAATGATGTTGATCAGTGTGCGGCTGCCGCGAATGCCCTGCATTCACTGGCGGCGTCTATGTGGTATGGTGGCAGGAGTCGACTGTGAGGTGTCATTGTTTAAGCTCCTTCTTTCCCTGCCTTGCAATTGGTGAACAGTGGTCAGACTAGATGGACTTGTGGTTTTGAGGTACTTGTTCCTCGTCCACTGTACAACAAACACCCCCTCAATAAAGTTTCTTGGCCCTAGCTTCCAATCACCATCACCTGGGGGTATCTACTTCTCCGTTTGGGCTGGCATGTCGTGTGTGTATTCGCTGGCTCCACATTGGGTCGATTGCCTCAGTTTCCTGATGAAGCGCTAGATGCGCGAAACGCATAGAAAATTGATTATCATCCACTCTATTAGTTCCAGATAAGGCTTTATACATGAAATTTGAATTTTTCTTATTATTTATGAATTTTTGGACTAGTCTATGCAATATCAATTCATCATCTTTATTATCAATATCTATTAAGCTATTCTATACTGTTAATGCAATCTTACCACACCCACTATTCGGCAAGGTACACCATGCATGCCACCTACACCCTCTCCTTTCAGTGCCCATGGCGTGACAAAATCGGCAAAGTTTGTGACAAGTTTAAGATTAACATGCAGCTTTCTGGAAGTTTCTGGCTGCACCCCCCTTTCCAAGTTGAGCTTGAGCTGGAACTTTGTGGAGTGTTCCTACTAGGAAAAAGGGGGTGGGCACAGGGGTGTATCTACTGCAAGGCAAACTAGACATTTGCCTAGGGCGGCACTTTCCAGGGGGGCGCCAAAAAAAGCTGCCCCCAAACCAGTTAAGTAAGAGAAAAAAAAGAAATTATATTACAAATTATTCATAAATTACTGCCAGTACTCCTGGACCTGGTGCTCCTTTGACTGGGGGACCAACGTGTACACCCCGAGTCCGGGGAAGGGCAGCCTATAAGCTCCGTGCAGGGTTATGTCTCTAGAGTGGGGCAAGTTACAGAGCCCAGTGGCCAAGGCTGAAGATTGGTAACGGCTGAATTAGGGTGCCCAGCATATGATGGCAGAAGATCGATGTTGCAGCTGCAGGACTAGAGACTAGCACAGCATGGCAGAGCAGGAGAGAATGGTTATTGTAGCTGCAGAACTAGGGAGCCCATCAAGCCAGGAATGGAGCTACGTTGATAGCGCAACCTGTCAGAACCGCGTGCGGTGTATCCCGCGACTGACAGGTTACGCAAAATGTCTTAAACAGGAAGGGGTGGGACTAGTTTAGATTAATACACCACTGGGTGGGGAGGCAGCTTTTGTTCACTTACAGGCCCCCTCCCCCCACCAATCACACCTCCAGATGGCAAGCTAAAAAGCCTAAGAGCACATGGTCAGAGGTTTGTTGGTTGCTGAAAGCTGGACTGGACAAAGAGATTCTGAGGACCAGCTGGAAGGTGGCAAGCTGCTGCGCCCCTTTCAAGATCACCCTCTCTCTGTAGACTGTCTAGTACTGCTTGTGGACTTTGTGGATTACTAACCTGGTGGACTGGATAATATATTACACAGAGTGGATGGTTCACTGATTCCCCCTTACTGGCTTCATTATTGGATCTTCTCCTGCACCTGGAATAGCAGACTGGGTCCCAGTGTAGGACACTTTGGTGATCTTTGTTTTTGGGACTTTTGCATGAGGATCTGGAGCTAATTTAAAAATCAAGACTTTTAATAAAAAATATTAACCTTCTATCACACCGTGTCTGTCTGGTGCTGTCACAGAGCTACTGTGACACAAGGGTGCTCCATGTGTTTTACAATCCTAGCAATGCCCCCGGTAGACTGGCAAGAATTTGAACTGATACACATTGCAGTAATTATGTTATATAGGTTTCAAGAGAATAAGTGGAAACCATTTTACTGCATTCCAAGTTACTAATATAAATATACAGGGAAAAGGAAGAGCAGCAGCACCATGTAGTAATCATAAAAATCTCTCACACATGCATGCGGTTAGATAATAGAGCACAAAAGCCATCTAGTGTTGGTTTTGGAAACTGCACAAGGAAAGTTGGTAAAGGAACTAGTGTTATTTTTTCTACACCTTTTTCTATACTTTAAACAAAGAGATGTTGGAATACAGTGTAACACTATCAATATGACATTAAATGAATAATCCTTCTTTATATACAGAGTACATATAACTCATTTAAACAGCAAACAGTTGTTGGGATTAAAGTTGTTTGATATTGATTTTCTAAAGGAGTAGAGAAAGTTTACTTAGTAAAATGAATGCTCACTTTGAAAAATAAATGTTACTAAAGTGAAGCTGCGCATACTTTATGTAATTAATCATGTGCTGGCAAAAATCCTTTTTTTTCCCTCGCATGTGATTGGGTGTTTACAGTGAACATAGGTTCACCTTATTTACTAATGTTTAGCTTGCAAAGTGAACATCCATTGTCTGTACTAATTCAATCCCATAACACAGCCTTAAAGAGACAGTGTTTCTTATTTAGGGCGAAGCGATAGTGTCTTTGTAAGGGCCCCTTACCCAAGGTTTACTCACCTTGCCAGTGCTCCCCTACCACTCCTGCCTCCACAGCAGCTAGAAAAAATACCTGGGGTTACCAGGTATGGCAATGTATGTGACCAGTCCCCATGTGGCAGTGGTTTGATCTAGCAGATGGTCCTGTCTTAGCTGCCAGTCCTACTGCCTGTCTTTTCTGAGACTTTGTTATGGGCTACTGTCATTTATTACCATCAATCCTTGGCATCTATTGATGCCTCTAGATGATCATATGGTTGCCTCTAGATCCTTGGTTTTCAACTGATGGGTCAAAGTGGGTCGCGACCCCGTTTTCAGTGGGTCGCTGCATGCCTTCCACTTTTCTAGGTGAGAGGCTCCTCAGCCTCCCTCTAGTACAGCACTGTCAGTTCTCGCACCAAGAAGCCATTCAGAATATGCTGCCCGGCATAGAGTGTCAGCTAGAGGTGAGATGGGATGGGGCTACGGCCACAAGGGAGCTCCATCCATACATGCTTTGCTTACAGCTTACTCATGTGTCCTGTAGAGTTGCCTGGACCAGAGTAATGCACTGCACTCTGCAATCACACCTACTATGCATTCTGGTGTGGGAGGTGTTGCGTTGCCATTCATTTGAAATGGTACCCCAAACACACCTGCCACCCACAGTCCGATTGTCTGCACCGGAATGCGCGGTACTGCAATGCCGTGTGTTCTATTGCAGTGCGATTTGGGTCGCGACTTAATTACCAATTTGTGGTGTCTGGGAGAGAGATAGCAACACACTTTGCTGCAAGAGAACATTACAGTCCTTGATAAAACAACGTCTGCTATTCTGCCTCTTGCCCAACGACCCCAGTGTGTGCCTCTCCGACACGGCCCCTCGATCTGTCTGTATGTGGCGACCTATATCTGACTAAGTCAAGCTCCATCTGATTCTGAAATAGCTGCTTTTCTCTCATCACACCCTCGTGTTTGCGATTAATCAATCGCGAGGACATCTACACGATATATATCTTCCTCTATTCCCTTTTTTTCCCCTGAAGAAGCCCCTGGGCGAAACATGTCGGGATACACGGAATATACAGGAGCATGTATACAACTTTGAAAAACAGAGAGAAAAATAAGTACCATACACCTCAGAACTGTACGGTAATTTCACCAGCTGGTGAATGTACCCACATATGTTTTTTACCTACTGTGGTTTTTTTCGTTTATTTTTAAATGTATAAAAAACGATTTTTACAATAAATGTATTTCTAAGATTTTATTTTTTAGGTCCTGGAATTGTTTCTCAAAAGCCCCTTTTTATTTTCTCCCTCTGGGTACCTGCACACTCCATTGTGGAAACATCCTATTTTTCCTATACTTAATGACCAAGGACAAATGTGGGTCCTGAAGTTACACAGGTTGAGAACCACTGCTCTAGATGATCATATGGTTGCCTCTAGATGATCATATGGTTCTAGGGTTCGAGGGTGGTGGCCCCATTTGAGAAGATATCCCTGTTTTCGTGACAGATAGAGACAGATAGTGACAGATAGAGAGATATTATTTGCTTCAGGGGATGCACCGTGCTCTCTAGTGCGCTTGAAGACCTCTGTAGGGTGACCAGTAACTAAAGGACTAGAAAGCTATATGTTGGTATGATAGGTCTTTGTAATAGGACAAACCCCAGCAGCAAGCTTTCCTGTGATGGGAACCTTGATGGCAGGATTTTCACATTTGTAAAAGACCTCAGTACAAGGCTCACCAGTCATATTATATTTACTCTGGTAGAAGGGTACCTGGCATCATGATAGACTGAAAGCAGTGCGCCTTCAATTGTTACACGGAGAATCGGCAGTAGGGTTCTTAAGACAGGACTAGATCCTGGCAAGAGGGCGCCCAACTGTTGCCAGACATGAAACATAGATGGAGTGTTGAGCAAAAACATTTAGGTGTGTGCATAACAAAGGTGAAGAAACTAATGTACAAAATGGCATGTGTTGTAATATCAAAGGGTATGTTGTGTATATTTCTCTTTTCTTTAAGACAGATTAATATATTACATATGGTATGAATATTTTGATTTTCTCACATCTAGCCGGCAGATGGAGCTCTGGGCTGCTTTCCACAGTTTTCAATGTGATCCTTAACTGCTTTGTTGAAAAAAAAGCTTGGTATTTACAAAGCTTAATATCTGAATGTCCAATTCACACACCCAAATGAATGAGTAGTCTGAAAGTAAACCACCACTGTGCTCTCTTCTTAGATACCCTATAAAAGTCTTTGAGGAGTTATGTGTTTCTGAAATGTTACAATTTAATTGGTGTAGAATGTCAATTGGGTTGTAGTTTAAAAGATGAAGGCAAGTTAGTTGCTTTATGAGCACAATGTACATTTGTAAGAGCCTGTGTTGAAAGACCTTTGTTTACTTCAAACCTACTTCTCTTCCCATGTAGATCTATGGGAATGCAAGGCAGCTGAAGTAGGTGAACTGCAAGTCAAAATGTAGGTAAACTGCTGGTCAAATGCAGCTCAACTACACCTGTAATGAATTCCGAATGATCTCAGAAGTGTCTCTACCTGATGTCAAAACCACATTGAATTTGTCCCTCAAAGCCCATCAGCCCCAAAAAGAACATGGTGATGAAAAAGCTACAAACAGAAGATGAATTCACACATATAGAGGGGAATTTATCAAAACTGGAGCGGACAAAATCTGGAGCAGTTGCCCATGGCAACCAATCAGCTTCTCTCTTAAGTTTGCTCAGCAAGGATTGGAAAATGAAAAAGAGAAGCTGATTGGTTGCCGTGCACAACTGCTCCAAATTGTGTCCCTCCAGTTTTGATAAATTCCCCTCATAGTGTTACATTGTTTGCATTGGATTGTAGATAAATAATAAAGACATGAAAGTGAAAAGATTAATGTGTATATAAAGCTTTTTTTTTGCAGAGAGTGGCAATGTTTTAAAACCCCAGTCAGGTTTTTATTGCTGTCTGTGTCTCCACTCGGGAGTTTCTCCTTCTCTATTTGTACTCTTGATCATGTTTGAGTTGTTACAGGAACAGTAGGTGAAGGGAAATTTTCCATTGGGAAAACGTGTTCTGATGACAATTGTCTAAAGTGGTTCTCTTACTTTGGATTGATGTTTCTGCTGTGTCTCTCATACAGGAATTTAAGGGAACTCTCCCAGATGGAAAAACGACATCAACCAAATACTTGACAGGGGTCTAAAACATTTTCTAAGCCTAAAAAGTAGTTATTGAAGTAATTGTCACATGTTACACACTTTACAATACTTAAGAAAAAAGAAAACACATAACATTTTGTAAAGCTTGCATTTAAAAAGAACTTCTTACCTACAGATAAAAGCATATACATATACACATACATGGACTACACAATCTACATGCTTACACATGTTCATGTTGTTGCATTTGCTCATTAAGAATAGGTATACTTTGTAGCAAAGTTAGGTTTACTTATTAAAAGAATAAAACAGTACTTTTTGATTTAAAAAAATGTGATACTTCAAGCTGAGTGTTATTCTTGGTGCCATACTTTTAGGTCTTTCTGTTGAGAGAGTAGTGATTGATGGGAAGTAGCACTTTTCCAAATAAGATGCAAAGAAGTTCCATAATGTTCCCTATTAAAAGTTATTGTCACCTTCCATTGTTATATTACAGTCTTGGAGCCCAGAGGTTAAAGGGATATCCCTCACAACAGGTTTACTGTTGAAATTGAAGGGAAAAAAAGTTGTGGTTAGATTCTGGAACACAAATCAGCCAAGTAGCCACCTCTATAGCTTACTTATAGTATTTTTAACTTCATTTCTATTTTATTTTAAAAATGTTTTGTGCCACTATTCTTTTTGGTTTAAACGGAACCTGCAAAGATGCAATGGCTGACGTTTTTTAAGGCACAGGTCCTGGAAAAGTCATCCTGATCCTAGCTTCATTGCTTAGTAGTCATTGCTTCAGGATGACAAACCCAGAACCCACACCTTTAAAAACAAGTATTCAATGGTAGAACTTGCTGGAGATGAGCTGGATTAATAACTGTTGGTATTATGAGGTGTTTTTCACCTTGACATACATATACTAATAAATATTTCTAGAGGGGCTCAGTTCTGGACTACTGCTTTCCTCTATTTTTGGTTAATATATACATGTTCTTAGTAGGGTAGGTCTGTTTTAGTTTATAAAACAAAGTACTACTTTTTAATGTTGTTTTGAATTGTACTATAGACTCCATTGCACTTAAATTGCACTTTTAGTGAAATTTGACCACACCCACCATTTGGAGCACCACGTCCACCCCCTACTCCACCCCTATTCTCGAGAATTATGAAAATAATTCCTAGGTATGATATTTCAATTCCATATGATATTTTTACTGATATATTTGCATTAATGCAGCTCCTACCTTAAAGGAACCCACTAAAACTAATTTATATTATTATGACCCTGCTCGCACCCCTATTAACCCGCTGGAGTAAACTCTGTTTCTTTCCTTTAGTTTATGGTTATGTAGGTGTGTCTTAAATTGCATTATTGAAGTATTTTCACAACAGAACTCAATGATATGTCTCAGGCTTCACAAGCCAGGCAAAGGCACACTCAGGCTGACATATCCAGAAGTTCTTTATACTGAACTCCAGGCAAGGACCAAAAATCAGCAATTAAAGTGAATTAAGAGGAATATCTATCTATTCTTTTTCACAGCGCATATACTGCAATGTTTCAGGGCCACACAGGACTCTTTTCTCAGGACATGCCCAGTGAAGGGGTGCTGCATGGCCCCAAAATCTTGCACTACCTGCACTCTGATATGATCTCTTAAATAAAATTAAGGACTTGGAGTTTGTATACTTTGTAGTGAAGTTAGGTTTACTTATTAACAGAATAAAATAGTACTTATATAAAAAGCTGAGTGTTATTCTTGGTAGAATGATTTTATTTGAAATTGTCCTTAACTAAACGTGGCCAAATCTGGCAAAGCATATTTTACATTCAAACTAAATACCCCGATCTTGCTTTCACTAGTAGTGCTTTCATTAGAAGTGTAGTCAGGTTATGACCACATACAAATAAGGCAGCATTTATATGTTCAGTGTTGCTTAAATGGCTTTTGATCTACTGCTAAGCATAGCAATTTAATATTTAAAAATAAAAAAATATATATGCATCACTGCCACAAATTATTGCTGCAAACTATAGGGCTTTTTGCTTTTTACTTGTCTTTGATGGAGCAGAAAAGAACAAAACATCAAAGTAGTGCTCATTCACCATAACTGAGAAATTCTATACAGTTTCCTCCTATCACCCATGGTCCATTTCTTTTTTGTATAGTCTTCAGCAGATACCTGTAGGTCGGACCATAATCATTGAGTGGGAGCAGTCTCCAGGACACACATTCTTCCAGTGGATGTAACTCTTGCCATTCAGCATGACAATGAAGCAGTTGTCATACCACCAGCCACTATAGGATGCTGCACAGTTAGCAGAAGTACGGTCCTGATCTTTATCCTTTGTAGAGAACTTCATGTTGTCATGGATAGTATTTGAGTCATATGTAGCAAGGAAGTCCCCTGCAGTACCTGAGTACCTGCCTAAGCGGAGTGTATATCCATTAACCTCTTTATCAAGACTGAAGATATCATAATCAGCATGCCACTCCTTCTCTGCTTTGTCTTTTATTTGGAAGCGTACCATGTAGACCCTCTGAGAGGTGAGAAGGTGAATGTACTCATTGCCCAGCCAGTAATCCTGCATCACATTTCCAAAGCCATACTTGTAGGTGGTCCAGGATTCATGCCATGTGAGTTCAGTTTTATATGAGTTCCTCTGAATTACAGTCCAACCCTTACCATCTTCATCCACGTGGCAATAGACTACCAGCGGAGGTGAAGTATCAGGCTTGATTACATAAACACCACTTGGGCTGTCCTTTGGCAGCTTATCACAATCTATGGGGAACCCTAAAAATATAAAAATTGGTAAGTCAATCTACCTTGAGACGATTACTACCTGATGGAGAAATAAAGAATACAGGGTAGGATAATACTTTCAGAATGAGAATGAAGATAAGGGTCTTTTTATTGTCTGTATACAGGGAGACAAGTCTTCTTAGAGCAGTCATGAAGCAAGGCCAAGTCTAGGTAGCCAATTTATACATGTTTTTGAGCAGGCAATATCCAGTTGACAAAATGTACACAGAACAACAAGCATTCTCAACAGAAATATATATTCTCAATGTACACAGATAAGTAACAAAACCTTGAACTAGTAATTGTATCTAATTATTTTGAAATATGTGTTTACTATTAGGTGAAACAACCATGTGTCCCTCTTGACCCTTCCTAATCTCAAATGCACAATATTCATTGGTTAACCTTTCTTTTTCCTTGTTACAGTCCAGAAGCACACTTTCTCTGTTACCAGGACTGGAAGGGAGGGGAATCTCCCTTAAGCTGGGTGCACAGGGAAAGCTGAAATTCAATTTGTGGGTAACCCTATCTCCTCGACAAAAGTCGATTGTTATATTGATTTTTGTTGAAGGGACATGTTGGTAAATTCTTGGGTAGTATTTGCAGCCCATCAGATGCAAGCCCTTTTTGTGTATCTTGACAAAGTCGCGGGAACTCGTCTCCCTTACTCCCCGGCTTGTTGACTGTCCCTTAGCGTCCTCGCGTATAATGCATGGCTATGGGCTTCAGTGAGCCTCCTACCACCAGAGTGTAGGGGAGAAGAGGATGCAGTTGCTGGTCTTGGAGCATGCTGAAGGACCAGGTAAGAAAAATTATTTTACCTAGGTACCCTAGACTTATAGGAGCCATTAACCCTCATAGTGAGGGGGCAGCCCAACAGCAGGGAGAGTCTTTCGTTATTTGAGATAGGCTTTAATCACACGTGTAACCCAAGCATACACAAACAGTACATTACAAATTACGATCAATTGCAAAAGTTAAAATTTGTGTTGCTTATGGGGAATGTTTATTATTCATAAAGTGTATGTAAAGCTATCAACAAATGTCTCTTTTTTGCTCCCTTCTGGTCTGCTAAATACTGTATACCATTTAAAGTATTTTATTATTTATTTTCAATTTAAAAAAATAATGCAAAAAAAAATACTGGTTGATCATGCAACACATTTGGGGCTGCCCTGTTTCTAGAATTTACTTCCCCCTGTTATCTCAAAGACAGTAATTGGCCCTCCCAGCCCTTATCTGGAACTACAGAATGATAAGTCTTTATTTTGTGGCGATGGGAGAGTAGGTGGGTTTAAGTAGTTTGCCAAGTGAACACTAGGCAGGGCTGACAACACTCAAATGCTTTATAGTGTCAGCCCTCAACAAGAAAATAGGAGCTGGGTGCATTTCTGGCGGATCAGCAGGTAATTTCCTGTATAAGGTATAAAAAAAAAATGGGGAAATGTGCATGCATTGTAGAGATATACTTCATCTGTGTTCTTTATTTTGCCCCAACATACACTTTAAAGTACACCTGATATGAGAGTAATTTGGGTGTGCCACTGTTGACCCCTTTTTGAAAATGTTAATCACCTCAAGCCACCTGCTGCTTCTCCTCCACCTGACAGCTCTCTCACTAGCAGCTGCCTAATTTGCCTGATTAGGCAGGCGAGGCTGCTTGATTCTGTCTGGCCTAGCTCGCCTCACTGGTTTGGGGATGGTGTTTTTTGCCGCAACCTGGAAAGTGCCGCCCAAGGTGGCATTGCGGTTGATACGCACCTGCCTCTCCTGTTCAGACCACTCAGACTGCAGATGCTCAGTGGTGCCCTGCACTCAGTGAGGGTTCACACTGGTTTTGCATTTCCATTTACTTACATTTGAAGGGAAGCAGTTCAGACATGAACACATGCAGAAATGAAAAATAGCTGATCTATATATTATCATAATTACAATTTTAGTAAATTAGCATATTCAGTTCTTCAACATGGTTTTTAAATCTTGGTAACTGTCATTTTACATGTCCAAACACTGGGGACATTTATCAATTCTGCCACTCAGCTAAGCAATATTAATCAGGAGCAGTGAGACAGAGCTGAGATAAATATGAGACAATTTTTTTTATTCATAAATTCCACCCCTGCTGCCCAAAAGTAGCAATGTGATGAAATAAAACCTGCCCTAGAGCAGTTCTGAGAGAACATCTGCCTTCTGTTAAAGGCTAAGTTTACCTTTGGAACCATGTTATACCCATATTGAGGGTGTACCATAAAACATGGTCACATCACAACTTCCCTTCCCTCCATACACTCCACTTACCCGAATTGCAGGGGTCTTCTGCTCTTTTTAAAATTTTACAAAAAATTTTAAAACAAAATTTTGCTAATCCACTGATCTCAGTTGCAATGCTTTACTGGCTTCAATGCATAAAATTCATAAATGCACATTTAAAAAAAAAATGTTTTTATAATAAGACTTTTAAATAGATTCTGTGTCATCTGCATTGTCAAATCTGTCGCAGATCTGTGCTGATCTGTCTCGGTTTGCTGCCCAGGATTACAGGTGCAGGGGTTGTTAATACACATAAAACTGTCACATTGACATTGCTGACTGACTGATATCCTAACTTCTAACATCTAAATCTGATGTCTGTGTGCTCTATAAATATTTCTCACCGTGTCCATGTTGACTGCTGCTTTTAAAATTTTGATGTTATATAGTTGCAAAGTTCTTTGATTGTGAATTTGTTACAGAGTGTTTCCTTTTTTACTACCATACAGCAAAATAAACATTCTCATAAATCCACTGATTACATTGGATGTTATATGTGGCTCTGTATCCCTCAAATATTGTCAACATTCAGCAGGATTTCCAAAAAAAAGATGAATCTGGTTTGGCCCTACATACCAAATGGCTGTATGCTATCAGGCCTGACTTGCTATGATCTTTGCATGAAATGGTCATTTGGAATAGAATTCTGATTTTGTGTTGGAGTCTGACAGACTTTAGTGTAATTAAAAAGTAGTTTGTAATCCGCCTCATCCAATAAAAAGTAAAACATCCAAGAGATGTTGGGACTTCAGTCCTCATACATATATAGGGCAGTGAAAGGAAACTGATCATTTGGAGAGATCGGTGGCTATGGTTAGGCAGCTCAAAACAAACTGGGCTACCCCAAGTGGGTACCAAACATGTCACCCAAAGCATACACAAAACAGAAGAGGGCTTTAAATGGTTTACATTTAAAAAAAATCAGCCATCACATTTTGGGGGCCAAATACTTCCCCTTTATCAGGGTGAAATAATCAGAATGAATTTGAGAAAAGACTTTCCTATATTAATCTGTGTGGAAATAATGTCACTGGGTTAGGAGAGTCAGTACTCAGTAATGCCAGTGTCAATGGCAGGGATAGCAGAGCTATCGAAGCTGCTGTTACTGGCTACTGACACACCTCTGCTGGAATGAAATCCCAAGAAGTCTTATCAGTGCTGTCCAGATTACTTTTGGGAGCTACAGATCACCTGGCCCAGATGTTATGATGATAAGGACAAGGGGCGAAGTTCTGTAGTCCAAACCAGGAGCAAGCAGCCTAGGGTGGCACTGCTCCATAGATAAGGGAGAAAAAAAGGCAGAAAAAAGAAAACGAAAACAACCACCACACCTACACGCTGCAAAGCATAACATTTTTGTTCATGGGTTTAGATATGCTTAAAGGTCACCACACACGTTACAATCTGACCATACAATTATTGTACAATTTTAGATTTACCAAATCTTTGTAATACGAGGACCTGCCTAATCTACCCAATCAATCTGCATCCAATTAGGCAGGTCTTTGCACAACATAGTTGTTGGTAGATCTAAAGAGATCGTACAATCAGATTGTAACGTGTGTGGGGATCTTTACTCTAGTTAGATTAAAGATCATTTCTGATTGGTTGCCCTCTGTCACTACAATTTTTCTTAATACTTTTTGTCCCACTGAATGGATACAATAATCATTACAGTATAATTTTTTTTCTCTCCCCCCAATGTTAGTGTAAGCACTTACCTTAAATGATGCCTCTTAATACGATCTTCTTCTTCTTTCCTGATGTTTTCATCTGTCCCTCCAGCGCTGCTGCGGGTCTCCGATCCAGCGCTGACTCCTCTGTGCTTGCTGGCACTTCCTGTCCTACGGAGTCTGCACGCGGGTGCACGCATCCATAGACTTACCTTGCGTCTCTGCTCGTCTCCCGGCCGAAAATCTGAACTGCGCATGCGCCCGCCTCAAGATGCTTTGCGGATGGAAGACACAGGTACGTTTTAACCTCTTTTAAAGCGTTTAAAAATAAATAAATAAGTTTAACCCTTTAACTATCTAAGTTATGACATTTCTACAAATACATCTTTTAAAGTGATTCTGTGAGTTAAAATCACACAATTGATGGTGTCACCCCAGATTTATAATAATCTCCACAAATACAATGATGTATTTTTACTTGTACGTGATAAAATCTCACCTTCTTGAAGTCGTACTTTTGGAGGGTCATCAACAGCTAATACTGATGAGGACAGGCTTAGGATACAGGCTGCCAGGGGCCAATATAGTGCTTTAAATCGCCAACCTAACCCGGTAAAGCAGGAGACATAATGAGACATGCAAATTACCACCACAGCGCTCACTGGAGAGACTTTGACAGCAATAAACAATACTGAAGTCTACTTCTTCATGTGGGTTGTGTAATGGCAGGTAACTGGGAACTGCACATTTATGGTGTAATATGCATGCTGCTGTTATATTCTCACCCATTGCCGTCTGTGAATATTTTAAACATACACAGGAAGTCACTATTTATACAAAAGGACTAGTCTCCTCCCAGGCTCTGTGTATCAAAGCAAGAAGGTGCAAGCCTCTTCATTTACAGACTCACAAAGTTCATTTGGTGCTTATAATGTTTATTACTTTGCTCAAGGTTACACTTCTCGATATGGGCAGGTTTCTTGCTCCTTTTGTCCCTTGCATTATTGCTGTACTGTCCGCCCACCTGCCTCTAACACTTACTTTGTACAGCACCATGGCAGAGGATGGCTTTATATAACTCTCTAATTATAAAAATACATTTTTACATGCATGGCAAAAGAAGCAGAGTGCTGAGCGTAAGAGCCCTTTTCACACCACATGCGTTGGGGCTGTGCTGGGCGTTTTTTTTTGCCTTGTTCAATCGGCTCAATTCACACCATGGCATTGTACTGGTGTGCACTAAAAGTACTTTTTTTTCAGCGCAGTGCCATGCTGTGTTGATAGAACTTTTAATTTTTTTGGGGGGGAAGATCTTTTATTGAAAGGACATTAACAGCTTTTGATAATGAAAGTGGAAATATTGTCATTTTGTCCCAAGAATGATAGAAATCACCAGCAACAGCTCCGTAAAAGAAATACAAAAAATTTCCATTTATTTGGAATAAACGTCACACATATGAAATAATCCAACGTTTCCGGACCACGCAGGGTCCCTTCATCAGGGCAGAAATGTGACCCAGGAGATGCATGAAAAGGAAGGCTATAACCACCATAATGTCACTTCTACTTATTTAAAGCACATGTCAATTCAAATAAATAAAAAATGTGCAATGCATGCACATTTTCCAGTTTTGTATTTCTTTTTGATGTCTAAAGACCATGCAAGTATAGAAAACCCCTGGTTATTGGCCAGAAAGACACTCAGCACTTGGGGGCCGTTCACACCAATTCCAGTACGGTTAGTTACTGGAACACACTGGATCGCATACTGTGAGCCTCCCTGCGTTTTGGCGACCAGAGGGGGCGTCGCAGTGCATTAGAGTCAATGGCACCGCAGTCACACACCCCACCTGCAATGTGATCGCCTGCACCAGAACGCGTGGCACAGCAATGCACGCGTTCAGGTCCGGTGCAATCACAAAATATAGTGCAAGCGATCGCACCATAACACAGGCATTGCTGAGCCACGCGTTCTGGTGCGGGCGATTGCACTGTAAGCAGGGGGACATGACTGTGGTGCCATTGACATGAATGCACGGTCACACCCCCTCCCAACCTGTAATGCAGGGAGGCTCACAGTATGTGATCCAATGTGTTCCAGCAGCTAACTGCGCTGGAACGCACTGGAATTGGTATGAACGGGCCCTTAAGCAAAGTTGTGTGCTGACAACACACATCATTTTTGTGGACTGAGAGTTGGAAGCCCTGCCCAAAGTATTTTTGCTAAACTACTCAACCACTCCAGTCAACAAGTCAACAAGCTCAGAGCTAATTCTGGGTTCCCTTTTTAGAAATCCCAACAATTCCTGCACATTGAAACATGGAAGGACTGGAAATAGCAGATTTAATATAAGAATTATATTAAGAAATATAAGAATGATATAAAAATATTACAAATGATGTAAAAAAATATCCTTTTATAAATGTTTAAGTTTTACAGTATGTATATATATCTATATATATATATATCTATATATATATTGATTCTGACAGGTTGCGCTATCAACATAGCGGGATGCTCAAGTTCTACCTTTGCAATAGCCACCTTCTCCATTTCTGGCTTGATGGGCTCCCTACTTCTGCAGCTACAATATCCATTCTCTCCTGCCCTGCCATGCTATGCTAGTCTCTAGTTCTGCAGCTGCAACACAGATCTTCTGCCTTAATATGCTGGGCCCCCTAATTCTGCAGTTACCAATCTTCTGCCTTAGCTGCTGGGCTCTGTAGCTTGCACCGCTCTAGAAACATAACCCTGCACAGAGCTTATAGGCTGCACTTCCCCAGACTCAGCACCACGGAGGTGCCGATGAGCATGGTGACCTTATGGATCTCAGCCCAGCGGAAGCTCCTCCGCTGCCTGAAGTCAGAGATTTGGGTGCTGGTTTCCCCGGTAGGTCCGGCGCACGCACTGCCAGTGCATCCGGACGAAAGTCACACACACCAATACATTGCACAGCAGGTTGACCAGGAAGAGGAAGGAGCTGCAGCCGGCATAGATGTAGGAGTAGGCAGCAAAGGTGGACACGTTGGTCCCCCAGTCAAAGAAGCACAAGGTCCAGGAGTACTGGCAGTAATTTATGAATCATTTATAATATAATTTATTTTTTTTCTCTTACCTAACTGGTTTGGGGGTAGCATTTTTTGGGGCCACCATGGAAAGTGCCACCCTTTGTCTGTATATATTTATATACACACACACAATTGACCAAAAAACACTTTCAGGGTTATTCACAAAAGGGTGTAGAGTTTGGAGAAGGCAGGAGAAGTGAGCAATCTAGCTGATTTGGAGAAATTCTCCAATTCAGCTCACTTTCCAGTTCAGCTATGTTGTCCTAGATTGTTCACTTCTCCTGCCTTCTCCAAACTCTTCACCTTTTAGTGAATAGCCCTGTAAATTTTCCCTTTAAGCCTGAAATAAGATCCAACGATTATATTTCACTGTGAATCCCAAACTGGAGGGATAAACTTCCAGTAATCTCCACATAATTTTGGTTGGTTCCCAATATCCAGAAATATTTGGTTGACGTTCCATATTGCCTGAGTGTCTCAAATGCACAGTCAGTAAATGATCCATCATATACATATTTTAGAAACAACTTTTCTAATAATCTCTTGTATTATATATATTTCAGAGACACTTGATAAATACACTTGTGGCTTTAACTTTCTCTAGCCACAATGGACATATTAAATTCATATACTCTTGTCAAATCTAGGAAAGGTGTTAGAGCAGTAGAGCATTTTTTATAGTTAGAAAGTTCAGATAAGGTCTCTTTTGAGTTTAGTTGTAAGAATTTCTGGTTCCTACTAACCCACAATACTTTTTCAGTTCAGGTCTCATATAAGCCCTAACATAATAATGTAAAATGTTTAAATCTGCAGGTTTCATGCACATATTCCATAGTGATGCTGCCATGGAGGTCCTTGTTTAGGCCCTTTAGATTTTCATGTAAACCTTTATACAAAAAATCTCATAAGAACATTTGATAATGCCATCAGAGACTTCATTAATGTCATTTAAAATTTCCTTTAATTTTTAATTGTATAGGGTTATTCACACAGCAGAGCCGGAGGCTGATCCTTTGGCTAGCTTTGTGAATAACCCTTTTAATTTTGGAATGAACGGCGTTTCTTGGATGAAAACCACATTTACTGTTAGAATTTTGCTCATCTGAGAAAAATTTCAATCCTGCTTCTTCTATTTTTTTGATCAATATAGCCCAAATCAGCCATCAGTTTGACCCCTTTAACTATTAGGAAATGGAACAAGCATTCCAAAAACTTTTTTTTCTTAATGCAATTCTATTGGCGTATGGCCAGCGTTAGTGTTATGTGATAACAATGTTCTGTCCGTGTATCTCAGTTGTACTCCTACATGCATGTTTACAATGGAGACTACTAACAGGTATTTCACCATACATTATGCAATCTTGGTCCACTGTTGATGCCATCAGGAAGCCCTCCTTGAGGCATGCCATGTAGCCATTGGTGGAGTGCATGCATAAAGACAGGACAAGGCTGCAAGGAACACTTGTTTGCTTTATATACAACATTTGTCTGTGTCAAAATTGCTTTTCTCTTTAATAGGAATGGAAAAGAAGCACCTCAGAAGAAAATCCAAAGCAGCTCAGAAGAAACACATGAAACAAAAGCTGAATGCTCTTGTAACACACTCCATTTGCCTGTCTACACGAGTCATTAGACAGCTCAGTTATTGATGACACATTATGAGGTGCCACATATTGTGTTTGGACTGGTAGTGAGTGTGTCTGCAGGCCTAAAGGAGACATATTGGGACAGGAAAAAATATACTCTTTCCAATACTTAGCTGAGTGGGACACTGCAGCTGTCACACCCCAGCTCTATATCAAGAGGTCTTCTCCCTGCAGAGACTGGTGACTCTCAGACGTTGCTCCCCGCAGCAATTCCCCCCTCCCCTCTTTGTTCCTCCAGAGTCAATCAGGCAGCGGCGTAGATCTCAACAATATTGTTGGGATGCAGCACGGCTGTTCAGTCAGCATATGGCAGGGAGTATATGCTGAGTTTGGGTCACAGGAGTACATTAGCAAATCTACTTCTGTTACCCAAAAGTGAACTAAAGCCAACAAAAAGGTTTGCCTTTAGTTCTCTTTTAATCTTTTGCAGCATTTCTGCATTTCCTGATAAAACTGGTTGTTTCATCTTAACAATCAGTTGGCACTAATTTTGTAATAACATTATGTTTATGGTACCAATCAAATGCAACTATGACAGTATCACCTGCAAAACACAAGTTATATTTTACAAAAACAAAACTTATGTCTTAAGATAATAAAGGGTAGTAAAGGAGATAGCAAAATTCTGGCGAAGCAAGTTATAAATGACGTAGTTGCATATCTTATCAGTAGGATTGTGCATAATACAAAATCAAAGTTCCTTTCTTGCCTAACATTCTCTTCATGAACCTAAATAAACTACTCAAAAAAGCATATATCCAATATTGTGAGGCAATCATTTTTCACCTAAACCTCCTGGTATCAAAGATTTCAATCTATATTTCATGTACTTTACTGCTCAGCACATGTTTTGCTGTCTATCCATATTTGCTTTGATAATTGAAAACTGTGTTTACAGATACTGTATATCTGTAATAAATAAGTCAAGGCAAATGGACTTGCTGTATTTTTTTTTAAAGACGTTTCATTGGTCATTTGACCAGCTTTCTCAGTTCAGAATTATCATTCTGAATTGAGAAAGCTGGTCTGATGACAAGTGAAACATCTTCAAAAAAATACAGCAAGTCCAGTTGCCTTGACTTATTCTTTAAAGATATACCATGACCAGGATTAATGAGAACCTTCACAGACATGTGTTTACAGAGCTCAGTAGCTCAAACTGAAATGTAGGCACATAACTAAATGCTTTAGAGCAGTGACTCAGCCCCCTATCTCCTGTTTTTCTTCCTGATCTTAGTGATAGCAGTCAGAAGTATAAAAAAAAAACAGAGGGGCAAACCGGTAAACAGCTTCTGCGGTACTGTAGAAGTATTAACAAGGTAATGTTTTCTCCTTATAATTTCACTATTTACCCTAGGCATAGCCCAAGTTAAAGAGAAACTCAACTTCCAAAAAATTAAAATGAAAGAATCATAAAAAAATGAATATAGCATATATAATTGCTACACAATCAATTTTGTAATTCAATGTTATTAAAATTGCCTTTCCATTTAAAACTACAGCTGCTGTAATTTTCTAAAACTGTCATAATGCAATATGGCAACCTGCAGGCTTTCTGTACACAATTGCTGTGATTCAGCTGGGGCCGGGTGACCCGGGTGTCACTGGGTGTAAACGGACGCTCACACGGCTGCCCATAGACTTGCATTGGGCATCGGATCGGGTGAGCCTAAACAATAGTGAACATTGGGAGATAGTAGCAGCAAAGAAGTAGAATTCTAGGGACACTTGCAGCAACAAACCATTCAGATAGAGTGACTTGGTGCATTGATGGTCTGCAGGAAAAACAGCTTGTTTAACCTTGATTGTCCTTCCTAACCTCCAAGAGAGTTATTCAAGGTTTCCTATTCCATGTTGTGTGTTTATCTGCTGATAAACTAGAGGGAGATAATAGATATATTTTGCAATATGCTTTAAAACATAAAAAAAGACTTTGCACGTCTTACTTTGTTCTCACTGATAAGCCATCTGCAGAATGCCAGAACTATATTACAATGTTATTTATTGTAAAGTCTGAGTACAAGAAAAGCAAGACAAATCAGTAAACAGGACAAGAAACGCAAGACAGTTCAGAGTACGAGAAAAGCAAGATGGGTAAGTCTGTGAGATTTACTGAGAGCGCAGGTTGCCTACATTAGTCATTTATGTGAATTTTACTTTTGTTCTGCGATGATAAGGTTCTTATATCAGGAGTAAGTACACAATTCTATTTCTTTCTCTGTATTTTAACCAAATAAATGCTCTGTATATTATAGATAATGCCTATGTCAATATAGAAAGCATTATGTAGATTGACAAGCACTATGTAGAAGTGAAATGTTTATAGTGATAATGTATTGTAAAGTCATTATTGTATCAGCATTTCTAAGATATCTTTAATGTGATTGGCTGACTATTGAGATTACATGAATAATCGCAGAGTGAGAGAAAGAGAGAGAGATTAAAGCTGGTCATTCATGCATTGACTTCTTTTGTTTAAAATTGTTTGCAAAAGAACAAAAGAAATCTAACAGATTCCTCCATCCATAGTAAACATTGTTGATGGACGAATCTGCCCTGCCGGGATATGTATTCTGACAACAAACATTCGGGAATTGTATGGTCAGCTTAAAACTGGCCATACACTTTACAGCCATCGCACAACTTGAGTCGTGCGATGGTTGTAAAGGTAATTAAAAGCTTATACGATCTGCCCATCCTGGACAGGCAGATCGTACTTGCGATCATGGCAAGCCCGCCCCGCTGAGGGGAGGGCTTCCGATGACTGCAATGCTGAGCGGGCAGTGTGCGTAAGATTTTCGGCTGGTTTTCCAACATGCTCGTAAGACAAAAGACGTGCGACCGTACAGTAGAAACGGTCGCACGCCTTCCATACACCTGCCGATTATCGTACGATCGCGGGATTTACCGCTATTATCGTACGATAATCGGCAGGTATATGGCCACCTTAAGAGTGGTTTTCAATCAGTGATTGCAAAATAAAAGGAACAGTAAGGAACATACAGCATAAAGGTTGATTTAGTGAATTGTCTGGTTAACAAAGTATGTATGTTCAATTTGCAAAGTAAATATTAGTTAATAGGACAAACCTGTGTGCGCTTTGAATATCCAATCAGGTTCCCCTTATTTACTGACATTGACTTTTCTAAGTGGACAAAAATACCCGTTTAGCAAATCAACTAGGAAGCACAGCATATATTTATATATATGTACATATTGCATGCACAAACAGATTTATAGCTGTCCCGTGTACATATGTATTCATGAACTCTATTGAGAAACATTTTTCAAATTATTTAAACATATTTATATTACAAAAATCTGATTACACACATATATGTCTAATAAAACAGTATTAAACTATAGATCTCCGTTAACTGCAGTAAAAAATGACCAACAGGAAGGGCACCTCCAATCCTGTACACATTAAGGCCTCATTCACATGGAGCGTGTTGCTACCTACAGCGTGGAGGGATGGTTGTTAATGCACCCAGAGCTGCGGGAAGAAGTGTGCGGGCAGCTCATGCAACTCAATGGAGACACAAGAACTATGCATCCTCACAGACTTCTTCCCGCAGCTCCAGGGTGCAGGGCCATAGCTACCATGAGGCGAGCGAGGCACTCGCCCCAAATGCAGCTGAGAGGGGGCGCAGCACAGGGCGCCATGGCAACAGGGGTGCCAGGTGGCCAACACAAACGCGGCTCGGCAGGGAGAAGAGGGGCGGCACAGGATCCATCTTCTCCTCGGATCCCCGCTGCTCTCCCCCACCTGTATGGGCAGAGGCATCGAAATGAGAAATAGAGCACTGTAGCCAGCGGGCGGCTGTCATCCAGGATGGCCGAGTTGTGAGTAAAGAGCCGCTCGGCCAGGATCTGACAGCCAGCGGCTCTTTCTCTCCTCACCTCTCGGCCATCCTGAAGTGACAGCACTGTACACACACACACACACTAATGCACATATATTATTATACATGTGCTAAGACAAAAAATTTGTTTTGGACGAAATGAACGGAAACGAAAAATGTTTTTAATAGGTTCGTCAAACGAAACACATTTTTATGTTATTTTAGATTTAGCCACCAGCACATTCCACGTACAATCATCCTGGAGGCGTGGTGCATGACGCCACATGATACTGCGCTTGCGCGGTGTCGGGTGACATCACACGTCTGTTGGGGGGCACAATTTTCTGTTCTTGCCTCGGGCGCAAAAGGAGCTAGCTACAGCTCTGCCGGGACGCATCAACCACCGACCCTCCATGCTGTATGGAAGAACACGCCCCATGAGAATGGAATGCAATGATTTTCTTTTCTGAGTTGTGATGTTGAGGACATCTTGCCTGGTTAATAATGCAATCTGTTTTATATCCTTTTAGAGATCTTAAATTACCTTCTGATTCTGGCTTTGGTGAGCACAGCTTCAACACGCCATGCTCAGAGAAAACCAAGAGATGGGGAAAACCACGAAAACAAAAGTATGGTAGAGTGCATTATTTTTCGACAAAAAGTCAAACAATGCGTCTATTTTTGTAAAATCCCCTGTAAAGAATTGACAGCTTGAATCATAAATGGATAAGATTTGGGCAATTATGGAGAGAGCTTGTACATTTCCTAATTGGGTTTGAGTAGATTAATAAATTATTTGTTTGATTCTAATATCTTCTCAGGCAATGCTGACATTCATGGCAAAGGTTTGGCTATAGTGTGGTAAAGATAGACAATGTTTAAGAGACCAATAATCTTCTCTACCTTGTCTTCCTATGAATAAGAGAGTCCATACTATACGCCTTCTGCCATGTGTGCTTGTACCAGATCCTTTGAATCTATACCAATGGGCAGAAACATGCACATTGGTCTGCACTCTGCAGTGCACAGCAGAACTTTTCAAACTGCACATTCATTTTGAAAAGTTCAGCAGTGCACCTCCCTGTAGTTTCTGTGGGAAAAGATTAATCTGGCACATAGAATTTGGGTTACTTTAATTAAATACTAATTAGTACAGGGTATTTAAAAGCCTAACTCCAGCCAAAACCTTTCTTTTTTTGTTTTGCTTGGGAGGGATTTAACCTTTGGGTGCTTTGTGCACAATGTAAGGATCACTTCAGAGCTGAACTCCATAGAAAACAAAACAAAAAAAACCCTTGCAGTGGGGTCCCCCCCCACTGCAAGGGTTAAATGTTTGGTTATGCCCAGGGTACCCAGGACTAATATCTAGCCCCCACAGCAGCTGGCACTCAACTATTCTCTCTGATGCTTTGGATTGTGGGCTGTCCCTCAGTATCCTTTTGTATATGTACTTTATGAAGCCAGAGTGCCTGTGACCAATGGAGTGCTGAGGAGAAGAGGCTACGGGGGTCTCATTAACATAAAGGGAGCATGCAGGAGCAAGGGATTAGTTAAGTAAAAGTCATATTAACTGGTACCCTAGGCATAAACAAGTATTTCACTTTTGCAGTGTTAGGGGAGCCCCACTGCAAGGGCTTTTTTTAAGGAATAAATATACATCTGTGAAATGCATTCACATTACTCCATGTTTTGCTGCTTTCAAAACTCTGTTAACAAACAAATGAGTTGATCCTGTCAGAAATAAAGTGAGCTTCTAACCTCCTGTAATGAACTGCCAGTACTGGGTATTTTTTGCTGTATTTTGCACAGACATAGATTATAACTCCAGCCAAAAGTGTGTTATTCTGTTTTGGATAGCGTAGGGAGCTATACTCAGGAGTTAAATCTTAAAAATGTATTCAAGTACCTTAACTATTAACAAAAATGTATCTTATTTGTGTATCACTCGGCTGTAGATCCTCAAATCATCTCTGAATTGGTGCTGACACTGTCCTTCCTTCTGGAGGGTGGCTACTTTTGTCCCCATGGTCCCTGTGTCTTGTAAAGTAGTCACCGCTCCCATGATAGACTATAACTTCAATACAAATCAGCCAACTTAACATGAGATTGTAGTCCATCAGGGGAGCGAGCTTGGAGTGGTGGCTACTTTAAAACACACACAGGGACAACAAAAGTAGGATGGAAAGTGTCAGCAGGAAATCAGAGATGATTTGAGGATCTACAGCCGAGTGATACACAAATAAGATACATTTTTGTTAATAGTTAAAGCACTTGAAAGCATTTTTAAGATTTAACTCCTGAGTTTAGTGTCACTTTATAAACCTTTATCATACACATCTGGTTATTGTGTATGTGCATTTCCCCTCTCTTCCTGTCTGTGTGAGGGTGTGTTAGAGAAACAGGAAGTGATGGGAAATCAACAGTTTGCATGACTACTTGCAACCAATCATCTTTTTATTTCATATTTCTAGGGCAAATTATAACATTTAAGTTAAACTGATTGTGCACTCGAAAACAGACAGCATCTTACAACCAGTTTCTGCAACTCCAGCAGAAGCCTAACCACTTTCAATTGACCAAAGTTCCCACACTTAGTTTCCATTTCTTTGTTATTTATGCTGAGCTTATTTTAATGAAAAATGTACATATCCTTTGCATTGACATGCCATTAGGCTTCTTTCCATTTATTACTGATTTCTACATCTAAGAAACTTCCTTTATAGAGTTACCAAAAGACTGCAGTGACATCCCAAGAAACAAAGAAAGTGGAGTGTATGCTATCCAACCCAAAGATTGTCCTCACCCATTGGTTGTGTATTGTGACATGACAACCTATAGTGGAGGCTGGATTGTCATCCAGCGGAATTCCTTTAACTCAGAGATTGCATGGGATGAGTCCTGGACTACTTACAAATATGGCTTTGGCAACGTTGAGAAGGATTACTGGCTGGGCATTGAGTATATTCACCAGATCACTAAGCAGAGGGTCTACCAGGTCCGTTTTGTCATTCTTGACAATAACAATGAAGAAAAATATGCTGATTACAACCTGTTCAGTGTGGAAGATGAGGCTAATGGTTACAAGCTGAGGTTGGGCAGCTACACGGGCACTGCCGGAGATGCCATGTCTTCAGTAACTGCAGGACTCACACATGATAACATGAAGTTCACAGTTAAGGACAAAGACCAGGACACTCATGCTGGTGCTAATTGTGCTTCCAGTTATGGTGGTGCATGGTGGTATGGAGCATGTTTTGCCTCCAAGCTGAACAACAAGAATGGAATACACTGGCATGGGCTTTGTAACGGGAACTGCAAGGGATCAACTGTATTAATCCGGCCAGCAGATTACTGCATTTACCATGATTAACTACATTATAGACCCTCTTATACTGTATATTGTTTCAGTCGATGTCTATAATAAAAATATATACTCTGATTATTTGCTCATAACAATTTAAAGCTGTTTGATGCCAGAATGTGTATTCAATGTGTATCTTTAGAAAAAAAATAGCTGTTTTGGTTATTATTAAAGTGTATCATATCAATATATTGCAGCTTACCAATCTTTAAGTGAGGTTGCTGCATTAGTTTTTGTTTTTTAGGATTTTTTTTCTTTTCTTTTCACCTGGTGACCCATCCACTAGCATATTTCCTGCCTGAGGGTCGCTGCAATCACTCCTCCGCTGTTTCTATGGAGGAGCAGCATAGACACTCTAGGACAGAAGCATGATCAACATGTGGAGAGGGTAGTATTAGCTGGACCAGTGCATTTTGATGGACTCAAAAGTGACTAACAAATTAAGACCTAGCTCAGGCAAACACATTTTAGGCAGTTACAGAAACAATTTGTTTCTCTTTTGGAAAATAGTTGTAATTATATAAATAAAAGCTGACCATTAGAAGCAACCCTGACAGTGTTATATGGGTTGTCTCAGCCCTTTAACTGCCACTTTTGCTGGAAAGGTTGGGACGTTCACTGCTGTGTTAATGCTAGTGGCATTCTGTATTAACGTGTTACTCAACTGTTCAGTGGGTCGTTGCGTGCCTTCCACTGTGCTAGGAGAGAGGCACCTCAGACTCCCCGTAGCCCAGCACTGTCAGTCCTTGCACCGAGCAGCCATTCAAAATATGCTGCCCGGCACCGAGTGGCAGCTTGAGGTGGTGCAGTCTTGGGGTATGGCCACAAGGGAGCTCCATCTATACCTGCATTGCTTACAGCTCCGATGCATGCCCTGAACAGGTGCCTGGACCAGAGTGACGTCACATTCTTGCTTCTGGTACCTCTACAGGGCACACAGGGGAGCTGTACATACGATACACATATGGATGGAGTTCCATCACAGCACAGGAGCCCACACTGGCCCCCAGGCTGAGGATCCACTCCAATTCTCCTAAGGTAGTGGATCTTTAAAAAAATAAATAAATAATAATTTATAGGAGTGTGTATGTGTGTTAGAATGTGTCTGTGGTTGTGTGTGTCTCAGTGTTTTTGAGGGCCTGTTCACACTAGTACAGTGTGTTATTGCAATTAAAGGAGAACTATGAGGTGAGTGCTTTTCACTCACCTCATAGTTCTAGCCGACCTGTGACAATGAGACTGTCACATCAGCGAGCTGTAGCTCGCGGTATACTGAGCCTAGGGTGACGCTAGTTTGTGTCCTCCCGTTACCCTAAGGAGAACTATGGGGAAAAGCCCTGACCCCATAGTCCTCCTTTAACGCACTGTACCCCGCAATTGGACCTACCACACATTTTGGTGTGGGAGGTGCGTTGTGTTGACATTCATTTGAATGGCACCCCAACCTCACCTCCCACACAGAGTTCAATCGTCCCCACCGGAACTCACGGTACTGCAATGCCATGTGTTTCAGTGTGGTGCGACTAGGGTCGCAACTTAATGACCAAGGACAAATGCGGGTCCTGAGGTTACACAGGTTGAGAACCACTGCTGTATCATGTATGTAATTTTACATTTGTTCATCATCAGGGTGGCAACACTACTGTGTGATCCCCTTCAGAATGTACAGGGTTTTCACTCTGGTACAGAAAGTGGGAAAATAATGGCTCTACTGGCAGGATCAACAGTTAATAAAAAAAAACAACTATGTTACAGGAAGAGAAAAACAGGGAGAAAACCAAAAGTTTACAAAAATACAGGGGTATAGATGTTCATAACAACATGTATACACACACAAACAGACAGACAGGCAATGATTGTCTCATCCACTGAGACAATCATTGTCATGTACTGTGTCTCTTTGTGCAAATACAAATGCGAGAAAGAGTGAGTGTCGGTGTGATCTTTGATTGTAACTCTCCCATGGTTGTGATATGGGTTTCTGTGGGGCTCAATTGCTTGATTGTGGTTGCACTTCCACCTACAAGGGATCTCACAGAGGGCAGGAGGGGGCACCGGAGAAGTCGATTCGAACAAAAAACAGAAGTGCCACCAACCAAATAGGAGACCCAAGGAGTTTTTATTGGTAAGAATGAAAGCATCAAAGTGCCAACACAAGCATTCTCCCAACTGCTACCTGTGCACTTATATTTGTGGTCACTATCATTGTAACTTTACCTTCAATTCCCAGAGGATTCCCCTTTTGAATTACACCTGAAACCCTGATAAAGAGGGTCTGTGTTTGCCCCCCAAATTTATTGGCACTTTGATGCTTTTATTCTTACAAATAACAAAAATCATTTAGGCTCTTCTTCATTAGGTGGCTCCTCCTTTTTTCATTCTAATTATTGTGGAGGTGACCATCTTGGTAGAGGGTAGAGATAGGGCTTTGTTTCCTCATGTCTGAACTCCCATCCACCCATACACACACCTGATCTGATGACAAGTGGCGTTATGATCAAGAAGCAGCAGGAGCAGCAGATCCTAAGAATAAATAAAGCAGAAATACCCCAAGTACCACTTACTCTCCAGCAAACAGTAAGCAACACAGAAGTTACATCACCAAATCAGAGGCCAGGCGCACACTTGGGTCATCCCGGGACGCGCATTCCAGGACAGCGTGATCATGTGCGGTTGCACACAGCGTTTGCAACACAGACCCGAGGAAACCCACACAAACAAGTTAATAACATACAAACTCCATATAGATAACATCCTTGATGAAAATTTAACCCAGGATTAGGGATAAGCAAATCTCAGCCAGAACAGCAAATCCAGCTTGAAGTCCATGGAGCCCAAACTTAGCATCAAACCCCATTGAACTTGTTAGTAAGTTCTGGCCATGTTTAGGTCTAATGGGTAACCTATTGTAAAAAAAGACATGGGAAGATGGTTACTGCCATGAGCAGATACCTTCCTCAGAGAACGTAACATACAGGGGTACCGGTACTCTTAACACCTAAGACCACAAAGGGACTCATATACACACATGCACACACTACACACACACTTACACATAAAGGTTGAACTCAATGGACCTGTGTCTTTATTCAACCTCAAATATTATGTAACTATGACTATGGTCACTGTAACAGGATGGAGAAAGACACAGTTTTTCTGTAATTCCTTAAAAAACACTAACATAAAGGTTTGGACAATCCATTGTAAGCAAGCCAGCCAAATAGCTAGGTAGGAAACTTAAAGCAAACTTATAAAGAATTTCAAATTTCAGATGTTAAAGGGCTACACATTACATCGTAATTACACTTTTAGCATTAAGCCGAGAAAACAATATGTAGGTAAACATACAATATGTTTGGGAACTGTGCATTATCAGCTGTTGAGGAGTTAAATCATTCCATTAGAATAGATCTTGAAAAAAATATGAACTTTGTACTTCTGGCATGGCACAATTGGTGTTCTACATAGAAAGACAGAGGAGAAGAGGAGCAGTACAGCAATTCACAGCGCGTGAAGATCAGTCAACTCAAATGGGTGAGTCTAGAAATGACAGAAATATATAAAAGCAACTCTGCCTTGTAATCATACTTTCACATGCAGTTTTAATATGATTAATATGTTTCATTTAAAGTGATCCTGTCACTCTAGAAGCAATATCACAATGCTGTACTGTAGAGCTTACTAAAGCATATATAAATCATTTTCACCTTTTACTGAATGATCATCTGTTAAAGATCAGCTTTTTTTGGTGTTTTCTATGTAAGTCTCCAACACTAACACTGCAGATTGTAGTAGACTGAATTGTAACATTGTGTCCCTTGACATCGATCCATTAATTATATTACGGGTACAGTCGTACACCCTATTGAGTGTATATGCATGTAAAGGTTTTCCAAATAATCAATTTGCTTTTAAAAGATCTATTTTTCAAGAGCTATTACTTGATAAGAACTTGATAAAAGTACACCTCAATCCTAGCAGAAGTATTCCCCGGGGTACAACTGCTGGCTGAGAACTAGACTATCAATGAGCTGGAACTGTGCTATTAATTGGGAGTCTGTGGAGGCTGATGGTGGAATGCAAACAGCAAATTGCCAAAAAAGCCAGGTGACGTAAGTATACATGTTTCGCTGATGGTGAAATTGGTATTTTCACTATACAATCAATTTTGCCAAAATTCCTCTGCTCATCCCCTGTCAATAAACTTGGTAATTTTTCAAAGTCAGTGATCGTGAGATTGGGGTATGGTGAGTGGAGTGGAGGCAGTAGTTTAATAGTAATGCATGTTTGGTGTGCTGGGCAAAAAGCAATGCTGTAGCTTGATAGTGACATGCTAACATATCAATAAATTCTATATTGATTCATATGTTTCACATCAGAGCCTCCCCTGCACATCTGAAGCCCCTCTCTTTACATCAGAGCCCCCCCCCACATTGTACATGAGGAACCCCCTTCACATCTGTAGCCCACCTTTAAATCAGATGTGCTTCAGACACCATGATGAGATGAAAATACCATTGCCTGTATCACATGATCTGTAATATGGAGAAAAAACAGAATCCAAATCTTTTGTCATATGGTGTAACAATTTAAAAAAATATATTTTCTTGACAAACTACAGGCAACTTTTATAGCTTTAAATCCACCTCCAACACCCGAAAAAAATACCCTTGTAGGGAGGCCAAATGGCACCAGCCAATTAGGGGCTTGAAAGCTCGGGTGAGAGCTAAAAAAAGGACACTACCAACCTTGACAGTTGGCATGCCTTAAAAGTAACTGTTTTGGGAGTCTTTAAATTGGTGGGTAATATTACTCTTTAAGTCTATGGTTGCATCATTAACCTTACCTATCACTCTGGCAGGCTATGGCACTCTACTCTATGATGCTCTGTGTTGTGGTCCCTTGAAGTCCTCCCATATAATGCAGGGTTATTAGTGCTGCTGTCCAATGCCTGGTGGAGACCAAGATGATGAGGGGGCTCCACTTACACCTTTTATCCAACACCACTGGAAGTAGTGACAGGGAGCATGAGGATGAAGAGTGACAGTGTAGGTGACAACAACATAACTGAGACACAAGCCAAGGTCAGTAAAGCCGAGCAGCATGGTACCAAATCAGGAGGCAGAAGCAGAGTTGGGATACAAGCCGAGTTCAGAGACAGCTGGGCAACAGAAGTACAAAGCAGAAGGCAGTAAGCAGGATCCAAAAGACAGGCTGAGGTCACAATTACTAAGCAAAGGTCCAGAGGCAAGTTTGTTCTTATACAGGTAGGCAGAATTAGCAGGTCAGGTCACATGTAAATCAGGAACTAGCTGAAGACCACGCAGGTCTTGCAGAGGGGCCCCACTGTAAAAGTTTTTTTCATCTGGTGCTCAGACTTTAAGTCTATTTAACTATTTATTAAAGTAATAATTTTGTGTTTTAAACTTTACAAATCATTTGTAACTAAAAAAAAATTAAAAAATTTTTTGTAGGTATAGAGATAAAAAAATAACTCATGGCTGTGGTCCAAAACGTTCCTTCTTTTCCGCTCTCTTTTCAACAAAACTATTCCTAAAGACCCCTGGTTTGCACTTTTGAACTTTAAGCCTCCATCTCCCACACAAGCTCACTTTGCTGATGTCCGCCGTAGGATTTATTATTTTTTCATTAACGAAAACCTGTCTAGTGTTCTATTGTTCGCAGAAGAAATTCCAAAAGGTTTGGAGTGTGTGGATTTCTTATACTCACCCTGACATTTCCCCTGAGAGCTTGACATACATTTGAGCCTCTGGAAATGCAAGAGACCCCTAGATTGGGTGCTTGGTGCTACCCTTTCTCCTCACCCTCTTCATCTCTGCTGCTCTATCTCTTCTCCTTTCTTTTCCTTCACTTCGTATTCTTTACATTAATGTTCACTACTGCTATTGACCCTATAATATGGGGGACTCCTTGCCCACTGCTGTTATTATTATATTTCAGCGGTTGATAAGGAAAGTATTTGCTCCTGTCCTGTAATGTATATTTTATTCTACCACTGCACTTGGTGTATACTAGGTGGGGGGGTTCAAATTGTATTGGGCGGAGTGCCCTACATTCTGTATTTTATTTATTTTAAATGCATTTGTGAACATTTACTTCTCTATTGTTATTGTGTGCTTGTTAAAATTGAATACAATATTTTGAATATGAAAAACATAACTCACACAAAGACAATGTCAAGAAGTACTATTAAATCATAAAAATGTTAAAATAGTGTAAACAGGAACCAAATCATCAAACAGTTTACATCTTAAATCAATCTGCAAAACAATTCCACAGACCTCTAGTGCTAAAAATTAGTACTGCACATATTTGTAAGGAAATCTTTGTATTATACTGCAGTTGGTGTTAGGAATGATCCTGCTTAATGGAAATTTAGAGCATTAAATGTGATATAACAAATACTAAGCAAAAAAATTAAACATCTCTTGTCCCTCACCTGCTTCTGTACTGAAATTACAAGTAACTTTTTGCATTTTTTTTATGCGATTCCACATGACATTTAAGCGCTGAATAATGATTTTGGAATTATGTTAAAAAAAAACAGGTTTTTTTCTACATTTATATTCTATAAGTGATGGGACTGCCTATGTTGATCAAATGAAAGCATACCTAGTATTTGTTAAGGTGTGTTGAATGCTGGGATGCCTTGTGTACTTGTTCTGCCACAGGAGCCTGGATGGTCAGTTAGTGATGAAATTAGCAGCCATCATGTTGGCTGATTTTAGTGACAGAGTTAAGTTAGGTAAAGGAAAAAGGTATAGCATTTATATTGCTGATTAACGTTTGCTGGGCTCATTACAATATTTATTTTAAAAACTACAAAAATGCATGAATGGCCACCAGCTGTTCTCCACTTGATAAGTTACAGTTCCTTATATAACGTTGCAGCTAAATTCTTCAGAGAATGCTTTACGGATAAAATGCACAATTTTTCTGGACTTGATACAGTCATCTCTAGGCATAATGTGATTTAGATTTAGATTTAGTGCTTTCTTTTTAGGGATGTTACATCATCTCTGGATACTAGCTGTTGTTTCTGTCATTTCAACACGTCAAGGTAGCCGGAAACCAAGGAATGATAATGACGATGAGCTATTAAGTATGGTTTGTCTGAGTATAAATCCAACATCAATTATGTATATAAACATATAGATACATATAAATATATACGTTGAATACTGCATCTTAAAAGAAATGCACGTATTAGTTATCCATAAAGCAACTGATAAAAAAAACTTCACTCTAAAGCTGGCCACACACCTTACAAACATGGTTGTAAGATCATTTAAAAAACGTACGATCTGCCCATCTTGGACAGGCAGATCGTACTTGCGATAATCGCAAGCCCGCCTTGCAGAGGGGCGTGCTTCCGATAACCGCAATGCTGAACAGACAAAATCTGGAGCAGCTGTTCACATCAACCAACTAAAGATAGAAGCTAATTGGTGGCCCTGGACAACTGCTCGAGATTTTTTCTGCTCCAGTTTAGATAAATTCCCTTCTTAATGTACACAATAAGAAACCTAAAGATGAATCTCCCCATTAAGTACACAGATAGCAATAAAAATCTAAATGGGGTTTTAACACTTCCACACCCTACCCAGTATGTTGCAAAATAATGTGACAAAGTTAAATGCTTTTAAATGTTTTATCTTCATAGAGTATGAGACGGTTGAAACACCTGTAAAGTTTTTTTTTTGGTGTCTCATTAGGGAGATTTCCCAACATTTCCCATCCTGTAGACACAAGAGGAAATGAGAAAAAATATTTTCAAAGGGCGGGCCAAGCCCTCTTAGACAGTTGTAACAAGAAAAAGTGTCCCATTGATTCCTGTTCTGGTGGCAACTTACAATTTTAGATTTTCCCAAACAGAGATAGCAATAACAACCTGACAGTTGCTCTAGGAAAAAAAAAAAGTTTTGACATTTTAAATGCAATGATAGACAAACAGTTGTATTTAGTGTACTTAGTAAAGGAAAGAGGAGTTAATAAAGCATCGTAACCCAGGCAACCATTATTTATCTCTGCTTCATAAACTGAATTCTGGATTGGTTCGAGAGCTACTAGAGTTTGCTTATCATGATTGCTGTTTCTAAATGATTACTGAATAAGCCTGAAAATGTTGAGAAATGATTACTACAAAGTCTTGTGCTTATTACATAGACATTTTCATGTGTCTTATTGTGTTCCTTTAAAAGCTCCTAGGTTTATAGCTTGGCAACTTTAAGCTACATTTGACATTTCAGGAAACACTACTTAAGATGTTTATGGTGTTCTGGGTTTCTTCTGTTTGTAAGAATGATTCTTTTTTGTCATAGATTTTCCAAAAGACTGCAGTGGCGTGCCACGAGACAAGGAGAACGGAGTCTACATTATACGTCCCAAAGATTTACATCCACTAGTGGTGTATTGTGACATGACAACCTATAGTGGAGGCTGGATTGTCATCCAGCGAAATTCCTTTAACTCTGAGATTACGTGGGATGAGTCATGGAGTACTTACAAATATGGGTTTGGCAATGTTGAGAAGGATTACTGGCTGGGGATTGAGTATATTCACCAAATTACTAAGCAGAGGGTCTACCAGGCCCGATTTGTCATTCTTGACAATAACAATGAAGAAAAATATGCTGACTACAACCTGTTCAGTGTGGATGATGAAGCTAATGGCTACAGGTTGAGGCTGGGCAGCTACACGGGCACTGCAGGAGATGCCATGTCTTCAGTAAGTGCAGGGCTCACACATGACAACATGAAGTTCTCAACTAAGGATAGAGACCAAGACATTTACAGTTCTAACTGTGCTTCCAGTTATGGTGGTGCATGGTGGTTTGGAGCTTGCTTCGCTTCCAAGCTTAATAACAAGAATGGCATACACTGGCAGGGGCTCTGTAATGGAAACTGCCAAGCGTCTTCCATTTTAATACGTCCTGCAGACTATTGCATCTATTTGGATTAGCAATGTCTAATTTCCATTCAAGAAGCTTTGTACAGGCATTTAAAACATCCCCTATGTAGCCAAAATAGGAAGAATCTCCAAATGTTTTATTAACTTCCTGTCTGTTTTATTGCATTCTACTCATTGCATTTTTTTGTGAATAAATGTATGATGAAGGCACTAGACTTACAGTGGTGGCTTCTATATAATGTGTCCTGAGCACTTTCTCCCTGTATGCTAAGGTGTTTCTTATCTTCACAGGCTGTCCACTTAACATTTGTAAAAACATTTAGCAGTATTAATGTTTGTCAATATATATTGTGTTTATCCTTCAAATTAAAGAACATAAAAGATAAATCATTGTTTGCCTTAAAATTATGTTTTTTAAAAACCTCTTTACTTTTACTATGCACAGTGCTACACATCATCCATGTGCTGTTAGCTCATGTCAGCAACAACCATACTTCAGAAATACAAAATAAACAAACAAACCCCAGAAGATATGGCAGTTGTAATGTTTAATGCACACCAGTAAACCCCCCAAAAATTGTTTTTGCTTTGGTTAGTGTCCCATATAAGATATCTGGCTTCTGCAGCCTGACCAGTGTGACATATTTTCCTTAGATAGTGGATACCAAATTTATTTAAATGTCAGAACTAAGCCCCTAAAACATTCCTTTACCTTAGTAAGACTGGGTTTTCTCTTATCCAAGATCTCCCGGCTGATGTACAGAAGATGGGACTTCAAAGCTCAATTCCAGGCAGATATAAAAGGCACAAATGAATGCCTCTCTGCATTAGTTAAGATATATTAAATGTACTTTTTAAATACAAGCAGTGTAAATACCTGAAGTTTTCCTGATATCAGCCTCTTGCAGCCCCTCGTGCAGCAAAGGCCTGTCTAGCAAGGGCCATAGAGTGTTGGTGAACAGATGGGATGCCAGTAGATCTAAATCGGGTTTTCCATCAGAGACAGAGATCCAGGAACACCTCCTAGTGGAGGGGCCACACTACAGGATTTACTCACCACTTTTCCACACCAGGAATGTAAACCCCAGCTAGAACTTGTTCTTCTGCCCAGACCATAGTGAGTTCTACCTCCCTTACTGCGGCTCTTTGCCTGTCCCTGGTAGAAAATTGTATCCAATGCCGTTGCATTAACTGATAATGGATCGGATAGCCCGACAGCTGCACAGTCCAGCGAAGGAGGGAAAGGCCAATTGGTTGAAGTTCCAGAATATTAATTGGAACTTTCACATCCTCTTGCGACCAGCTGCCCCGAACCATTAAAGTGCCTATCATTCTTGCCCAGCCCAGAAGGCTTGTATCCATTGTGACTATGTTCCACCTGAGGGGACAAAAGTACTTGCCTGTGGTCAAGGCCACGGATAATAGCCACCATGATAGAGATGTCTAAACTGAGGACTCAGCTTGAGCTATCTGTCCAAAGACAGGGCCAATTTGTCTTTGTATATAATATGTTTCTATGCACAGCTCTCATGGAGAATTGGGCCTATACTATCGCCTTAAAGGATGATAGCCTGAAACTCAGTACTGCAGTCATGCAACTTTGAAAGGTGGACTGAGAGTGCAACTGGAGTTACTGAGTCTAAGAGTAAAGTCTTGGCAGTTTGTCTCGGAGTAGGAAGGCTCTGACTAGATTCTGTTGTTGGTAACTAGGTCCAACAATGGCTGCTTTCTTAACAGTAGGTCGTTCAGTTAACCTATGACCAATACACCACTTAGTCACAGCAGGACCAGTAGAGGGGCTAGCTCCTTGGTAAAGTCTTGGTGCAGACAACATACTGAAGGGGAAGGCTAAAAATTGGTATCTGTTGTCATATTCTACAGTGTAGCAGAGAAATGCTTGAAGGCTTGGGGAAATAGGGAAAGAGAGGGTTTGCGTCCCAGATGTCCATCAAGGTAAAAAAGCCCCCCTAGTGGAGAGAACAGTACTGGGGGAAATGAGTAGAACTCTATCTTGTACCTAAAGGTGACAAAATGCCCCTTACCCATATATCTAACACATGTATGCCACATGTGTACAAATGGGACAACATTTCCAAACTGAACACCTGTGTGGCAGATTAGAGAATGCTGCCTTTGTAAGGGGCAAGATGTGACAAAGTGGTAAGCAGACAACCTTGAGGGGGCGCTAATTACTTTTTTGGGGGAGTCACCTCACACGCTCCATACTAGACTATCCCCTCTCCCTTGTTATTTTTCACATCACTCCCACCCACCCCCACCTCTGCCACCTCCCCTGCCACTTTTTTCAATCGTGCGATCCTTGGAAACATGTTCCGATCGCCCAGGTCTGATTGTGAGTTGTTGGGACTGGTATTAGAGTATATGTGTTATTTCATATTTGTTGAGTTTGTATTAATTTGTTTGCATAAAATATATTAAAAACATATTAGCAAAAGAAAATACATTACGGAGTACTACATGGTAGTGAGTGATTACAAATATAATCATAATCAGGATAATACTTGGTCTACTACAGGACAGCAACATAATTGGTGTTAAACGTATAATCGTAAACATCCAGAATCTCTAGAGACAAACTAAACTTCCTTTAAACCAGGGATGGCCACAGTTTTTTGTGTTAAGATCTACTTTTCAAATGAGAATCTCAATGAGATCTACCAACAAATGCACCACAACACAGGGTAGGTCCAGTTGCGCAGTACAGTGTGTTCATCCCACAGGAGAGTGCGATGAACGCAATGCACTAGTGTAAACGGACCCTTAGTCAAACCTAGCACTCTTATCAGAGGAGAGGTAAGCTATGGGACTATTACCTGTAATGGTCAATGGCTACTTCCTTCTTTCTTTCTTTCTTTCTTTCCTCCTGACGGCTACATTTCCATAATCTTATTGGAAATCTGGCCATGGGCAACCATATCTTTGTCCTACAGGAGAATAAAGCTCCTAATCTAAGTCTGTAAGTGAGGACACAGTCCTGTCAGTGGCTGCATATTCTGTAGGTAAGGGCATAGTCCTGTAGGTGAGGGCACGGTCCAGTCCATGGGGGCATAGTCTGTGGGTGAGGGCATGGTCTGGTTCAGCAGGGCATAGTCTGTAGGTGAGGGCATAGTGCTGTTGGTAAGGGCACAGTCCTGTTAGTGAGGGCACAGGGCCCGGCCCTCAGACTAGATCCCCAGAGTAGGTGCATGCTGAGCTCTGTGCACCGTGGCTTTCAGTGTCAGGGGTTGGGCCGGGACAGAGCGCCACCTGCCAATCAACACAGCGAACTGCACCCGGCCAGCAGCAGCTGAGCTCCCAGATAAACAGAGGAGCCAAATCCGACTTGTGATCGCGATCTACCAGCATTAGCTTTGAGATTGACTGGTAGATCACGATCAACCTATTGCTTTAAAGGAGAACTATGGGGTTAAGGCTTTTCCCCATAGTTCTCCTTAGGATAACGGGAGGACACAAACTAGCCCCGTCACCCTCAGCGGCGGCTTATTATGCCGGGATCCGCCCAGCTGCGTGACTGACAGCTGGCTCTGCCTATCTAGAGGCAGAGCCAGCTGTACCCGCCCCCTCCCCCCGTCCGTTCCGCCAGTCAGCGCTGGTGGATCGGAGCGGGGAGGGGGGAATCCAGCCCCTCCCTGTCACGGCAGAGAGCCTGTCACGGCAGAGAGCCGTGACAGGATCAAGAGGTGAGCGAACGCCGGTAAGTTTGCTCACCTCCCGATCTACTGAGCCGACCTGTGACAGTCTCATTGTCACAGGTCGGCTAGAACTATGAGGTGAGTGAAAAGCACTCACCTCATAGTTCTCCTTTAAACTAATCTACATTGCCTGTCAGCACTCACTACATTTACATGGTCTAGGTTAGGAGAAGAGGAGCTGTGAGGAGTAAATTAAAGCAACATGGACATCACAATGCTTTATACAACCATAAAAACGAGGTGCTAGCTGATGGGAGCTCCATATCTAATCCTATCTGGCAGGGTAACCTATGTGAGTGTAAACCAATTTCTTAAATGGTAAGGCATCATTTAGAAGTTTCATCCACTTGGGGACGATTATTTGACATCCAATGAAGAACTATCAATTTATGGGCTTGAAACTGAAGCTCATAAGGTGTAATGTAGGTAATGGCATATCCTGCAAGATGTCTAGCACACCTGGGCAGTAAGCGGGATCCCATCAAGTCATATACAAATTTAAGTATCAGAATGTATTTACAACAGGGCAAATCCAAAGAGAGAAAGAAAGAAACACATGGCAAATGGCATTTAGGGGAATTAAAAGAAAATGACTCAGTAAATTTAGCCAATCCACATGGAGTAAGATATGCTTGATAAATAATAAATATTTGAATTTGATGCTCTGCTGCACACAAGGGCACCCTGGCTGGGGTCTCCAAGCAGTCCTCCCAGTCCTCCTCCCCTGATTCTGCTAAATCATGCAACCATGCTTCATAGGATTTATGTAAATTAGATTTAGCTCTCGTACCCACTAACCATCTAAATGAATCCCCTTTCATAGCCTGTGTATGCCCTTCCTGTGTTGTCTGTGCTAGATCATATTCTTTAACATCACGGACTTGATTGCCAAACTGAACCTAGAATTTATTTCAGAGTTGCAATAATGGGAAATAATATTCTCAGAACAGACTATATAGAGAAGAACGTTGGGGGAATGACCTCAGACAAAATATGGCCCAAAAAGGAGATACTTTTAGATTGCCAAAATACAGGTTTATACATTTTTTTCAGTTCATATAGAGTTCCGTTTTACCCAGAGAGGCATGTGGTAGTCAAATTGAAAAGACTCCCAGATATGGGTAGCTTGTTTGAGTTTGAATGTGTAAGGGGAATAGGGCTGTGTCTTTTTCCCCTTAAGTAGTTTATAAAGCAGCAGCATTGAACCATGAGAGGAGGTAAAACACAAGAACTATGCCTGGTGCAAACTATCCTTCCACAACCAATAAGCTACATGTGAAAGTTGTGCTGCAACATAGTACTTGTGCAGACATGGGAGAGCCAAGTAGCAGGGTTATTTAGCACTTAATAAGAATATTTATTTTTATATTTTATTTAATATTATGGATATTTTTGGTTACAATGCCACGGAGGGGTGTGGTCACTGAGGGGCGCTGTAAAGCTTTCTCGCACAGGGCGCCTAAAGGCCTAAGGCCGGCCCTGGCAGAGAGTGGATTAATGTTGGAGTCTCTAGTTACCACAATCCCAAGATATTTAAATTCATCAACTATAGGGAAGGAGAAGTTTTATGGGCAGTACTGAGTGGATCAGTGTAGAAAATCATGAATTTAAACCAAATCACAGTTAAACCAAAGTAGTACCCAGTTTCTGTCATGGTATCCATTGCAGCCTGCAGTGAACCACTGGCATCAAACAGAAACAGAACCATGTAATCTGCATAAACACTAACTTTTTCTTTAAGGTTGGCAATTTTAAAAAAAATACGTGGATGGAGGGGTACTGATGAAGCCTGATAGCCAGGGGTTCAGATGCTATTGCATACAGTAGGAGTGATGGGGGACAACACTATCAAGTACCACAGGACAAGAAAAAGGACTCTGAAATCCAACCATCGGTTGCCATCCTAGCACTAGGTGCAGAGTACAAAATAGTGATCCAATATTCTATATACCTTGCCAAAATCAAATCTGGGCAAAGAGGCCCAAATGTATCACCACTGAACAAAATTGAAGGCTTTATTAGCATCTATGGAGACAATAACTCTGTCCCCGATTATCATGAGGACATTGAATGTTCTCATACATCCTACAAAGATTAATGGCTGTATTCATACCCAGAATAAAGGCCGTCTGATCCTGATGTATAACAGAAGTAATCACTGAACCCAAATGTGTGGCAAGAACCTTTACTCAGGTTTTAACATCTACTGTTAGGAGCGATATTGGCGTATAAGATTCACAAAGTTGTGGGTCCTTGCCATGTTTAGGGATCAGAATAATTAGTGCCGCACACAGACTGGCAATTAGCCCAAGGTAACAAAAGCATTTTATAATTGCACTATTTTAGGGGCTAAAAGGTCCAAATATTTCTTGTAATATTCAAGAAGGGATGCGTTCAGCCTGGTGGCCTTTTTGTTCAGACATGGACGAATTGTTGTCCTAATCTCATAAACTGTATGCATCTAGAGATTCCCACTGTTCAGATGTAAGGCACAGGGTAGGGGTGTCTAGCAAAATAGACATCAGCATCTGTTTGTGAAGCAGCAGTGACATGAGTGTATAACATATGGTAGTAATTAGCTAAAGTTATGTTTATATCTGAAGGGTTAGTGAAAAAGCAGACCATCTGGTCCTCGTATAGAAGACACCTCAGGTGGAGAGAAATGTTTTAGCCAAAAATGTCAGCATAGAGCTGGAACTGTCTACCTGTTCAAATATTGATTGTTTTGAAAAAAAGTCTACTGCTAGTATTTTCTGTATATAGAGATTCTTATTGAATAAGTGTCTCCTGCCATACGTGCTTATTGGAGTCAGAGGGGTTTGCTACATAAGTAGTTTCCACTTGACCTACAACAGATGCTAAAGTGCACAAAGAGTTTCAGGGCTGCCTTTTAATGTCTGAAACTGTACTATGTAAGACACTTCTGGAGTATCTCTTAAAGGTTTTCTAGACTGTTTAAGGATCTGCCAAATTGTCTGTTAGAGGGACAGGTCCAGGTCTTGCAGACTCAAATAGAACCAAAAATGGTTCAAGTAAAGCTTCCAAAAGAGGCAGTTGACTCCAATCAATATGCACGATTAAAAGGACTATGTTCGGGAACTTGTGAAGGAAAGCACCAGTAGCACTTAAGGGTAGTAAACAAACACTAACACAAAGCCTTTCACACACACTCTCACCTGTCTTGTTCCAGCTGCTTTTGCTTGTCCAGCAATAGGCATGGGGAGTGTGCTGTGTTGAAGGATGAATGAAACATGTGACTAATGTGGGAAGTCCTGCTTCCGGTAGCTATAATTTGACAGCAGGCCTCTGAAACCCCACCAACATTATCTTTCTTATGCGTGATGCAGGCCAAATAGAAAGAAGCATATGGGCTACCTGCCAAGACAGAACAAACAGCTCATCCTTTCTGGTCCCTACCAGGCCCCCCTTTGCCATGGGCCCCATAGTGCAGCTGTGGCAGTAGTTCCATCACTGGATGGTGCAAGATCCCATGCTCAAAGTATTAAGTGCGAAGGAAAGGTACCTAGTTATACAATGATAGTGCACATTGCAGGGTAAGGCCATAAGTCCAAAGATATGGGCCACAGCAGTAGGGAACATCTGTCATGTTTTAAGAACGATATATTGCAAAACTACAGATAAATCAAAGGTCAACATCCAATCCGCTGATGTATTCCTCAGGCATTTGAAAGAAGAGCGGTTGCCCCTTGTCGGTCCCCGGAGTTTTGCAGGATACACCATAGTATATTGTTCTTCATTTCAGCAGAAGTGAATTGGGTACGTTGGCACAGCGTCTTGGTCACGGTAGTTGAGCAGCTTGATATTAAATGTGTGTAACTGAGACATGGGGGGAGGTTTAGGTAAAGGGTGGTGCACCTGTTCCACATCCATCGAAAGGTCTCCAAGAATGTGGAGCGCCAAACCAATTTAATCAGTAATTGTTCCCTAAAGGAACAATTACTCTGCCTTCTCTGGGAGTTCCATCACCTGGATATTAGATCTTCAAAGTCAGTTCTCCTGGCTGATGGTGCATTGTTGGAGAGTGTCAATTGTGTCTTGAAACTAGCGTAAATCAGAAGTCAATGATGGCAGTTCAACTTCCATGTGGCTAATACCTTTCTCAGCCTCAGTCACGCAGGAGAGGAGAGTCTGCATGTCCTGCCGCAACAGAGAAACATACATTTTTACCTATTTTTCTAGTCAATCTGGGCTGGCAGGTCACAATAGTGGTGAGGATTTTAGCCATGTTGTCATGGGTCAATGAGGCATTGACCCATGACATTGACTCATATTTTGCGATTCTTCGAGGTAATATTTAAAAAAAGATTGGTATTGGCACAGTTATTCCAAGACAGTGCTTAGCTTCCCATGCCTTTTATTTGCCAATAGCTTGCTTATTAGCCCTAAAAATTACTAGAAATTTTTATCAAATAAACACCCCCAGATTTTGATGCAATTTGTTGCAAGGTTCAGAATTTCCAAATATCTAAAAGGATTCTCCGAACCCCACACAAATTGAACCAATCACTGCTCCTTACTTACACTGATAGGGCACCACTGGATGGGACAGTGGAAATAATAAGGAGATTTAAGCACCCTGAAATTGACTGTATAATGGCACTGCTGGTACAGCAAAAGGGTGGGAATGTATACATGTATTACAGGACAATTTTATAAGAGGATTTGTGTAGGCCACATCTAGAAGTGATGCTCTGCTGGACTTGGTAATCTCAGAGAATGTAGAATTTATTACAGATGCTCATATTATGTAAAGTCTGGGTAGCAGTGACCATAACATGATTTGATTAAGTCTAAGTTGTAAAAAAAAACAAGTACATGCTAGAATGACAAAATTATAGTTTTGAGAATACCATTTTTCCAAGGGTTATTTTCAACACTCAGTGGCTCATTTATAATGAAATCCAGATACCGTTCGCTCCAACCTGAACATAAATCCCTGTGAGGCACTCTTGTTGAAGCCTATATACCAGCCCTATTCCGTGTCAAGGGGGTTTTAGTTATGCACATCTAAAATGACAATTGATAGAGCCTGGAAATCCCCACCGTCCCAACTATATTTTGGCCAATGAAAACCTGACACCGATACTGATGAACAATTCCTGCCAATATGGCAACCTAAGATAGAATACTCTTGACCACCTACTTTCAACTCCTCATTGCTATCTGATTAATGACCAGTTTCTTCTGAGTTTTCCTTCACTAATTCTTCGTTTCTAGTGTCTCTCTCTCTCTATTCTCCTCTCTTTTTCTACCTTTATCTCTTTTTTTCCCTTCGTTCCCCAATTTGTTTGCTTGTAAAAAATGTCTATCCCACAGTATGATACGTGATGGATACCCTCTGGGATGCTTCTCAGCCCCTTCTTCCCTTTGCTCCTCACATTCATGGATACGTGTATTGAAGTTTTTTTTTGTTTAATAAATAAATAACTTGCGCTAACATTGTCTACTTAAAATTTTAAAACTAGGGATGTACCGATACCGATACCAGTATCGGTGCTGATACTGGGCATTTTCACGAGTACTCATACTTGTGAAAATGCCCCGATACAAAGTGCTGATACTGTCACTTAAAATTTTTAAATATCTTTGGCTGCCGCATTTACAGCGCCAGTCCGGCCGCACATCTCTTCCTCCTTCCTGTTTCCCTCCCAGCCTTGGTGAGACCCCGCTGCTTACACAGCCCAGGTGAGACCATGCCACTATATGGCAGATGAGGTTTAATGTTGAAAAATGTAAAGTAATCCATTTTGGGGTTAAAAACAGGCAAGCAGAATACACATTAATGGGGACTCCACTAGGTAAGTCAGAAATGGAAAAAGATTTGGGGGTCATAGTAGACCACAGATTGAACAATAGCTTGCAGTGCCAGGCTGCGGCAAACAAAGCAAGCAGAGTACTGTCTTGTATTAAAAAGGGAATGTCCTGTAGAGACAAAGCAATTTATTTGCCACTTTATAGATCACTGGTTCAGCCTCATCTTGAGTATGCGGTTCAGTTTTGGTCACCAGTTCACAGAAAGGATGTCCTTAAGCTGGAGAGAGTCCAGAGAAGAGCAACTAAACTAATTAAGGGGCTGGAGGACCAAAGCTTTGAGACAAGGTTGATAAATTTAAACTTGTTCACGCTGGAAGTAAGGTGATTAAGAGGGGATATGATTTTCATGTACAAAATGTTTAGTGGCAATGACAACATCTGCAATAAACTTTTTACTGTAAACTCCCTGTAAACTCTGTGCCACAAGCAGTGATATCTGAAGAGAATATTGATTAATGCAAAAAGCGGTTAGCTATGTTCCTAAGAGACCGTAACATACAGGGGTATAGGTAGTCATAAAAACTAAGACCACACAGGGATTTATATACACATATGAATGCACTACACACACACAGACACATAAAGGTTGCACTTGATGGACCTGTGTCTTTATTCAACCTCAAATACTATGCAACTATGTAGTCCTCTATAGCTGCTGGTATTTTGCATTGCTGTGATTTGTAATCCCTCTACTGCTTAGAGTCAATGGCAGAACTACTAGGGTCACAGCTGGGACCGGTCCTGGCGCTCAACCACTGTCCCAAAATCATCAGTCTGTATTGTTTTAGAAAAACTGTCACATGAAAATATGTTATTGGTGCATCCATAACAAAAACCCAATAAAAGATTGTAAAAGAAATCCAGATTCCACTATCTGTTTTAAGTTATACGCCAGTATTGCTCAAACCTGCAGCCTACAGAACGCAATGCAGTGCAACGGGATGTTGATTATAAATGTGTACATGTGACAGGATCGCTAATATGTGCAAGGAGAACAATCACCTGCTTTTACTGTGTCACTCCCTCGTCAGCTATATGTGTCACTTATACAGGTAGTAAGGGAGCAACACATGCAAGCAGGTGAGTGTTTTACTGCCCTGCTGTGCCCTCCACTGGCATCCTGTTGCTGGCGTGTCCTCACCAGCGGCAGGATCACAAGTGTGACATGGGCCTTACCCTCCTAGAGAAGACTGCATTAAAAAACCTAGAACTTATTGTTTCCTAGTCCCTGTTTCTTATCGTTAAAGGAGAACTATGGGGTTAAGTCTTTTCCCCATAGTTCTCCTTAGGGTAACGGGAGGACACAAACTAGCGTACTCCCGTCACCCTAGGCTCAGTATACCACGAGCTGTAGCTGAGTATACTGAGACGCCGCAGCTGAAGCGGACCGCCCAGCTGCGTGACTGACTGCTGGCTCTGTCTATCTATAGGCAGAGCCAGCTGTACCCGCCCCCTCCCCCGTCCGTTCCGCCAGTCAGCGCTGGCGGATTGGAGCGGGGAGGGGGGAATCCAGCCCCTCCCCTGTCACGGCAGAGAGCCGTGACAGGATCGAGAGGTGAGCGAACGCCGGTATGTGTTTGCTCTCCTCCCGATCTACTGAGCCGACCTGTGACAGTCTCATTGTCACAGGTCAGCTAGAACTATGAGGTGAGTGAAAGGCACTCACCTCATAGTTCTCCTTTAAGCTTTCTGGGTATATTTCAAATTGTCCTGAGACTGAGTCTGTGCCCAAGGATGGTTGACAAGTGAAACATATCAAATAATCAAACAAACAGCAAGAGGAAGATAAAAGTTTAATGCCACCAGTTATAATTAATGCAGGTTCAGCCAGTTGTTGCAAGCAAATGTGAATACTGATTTGTCATTAGAAGAACACATGCAGCAACAGGCAAGTCATTAGGAGAGTGACACGGAAAGTAAGCCAAAGGCGCAAAGGAAAAACTTGTCTTTTGTAAGTTTGCGGAAATGTTTCTAGATTCAAAAACATTTTTCTGTAATCTGAAAAGTCTTCTTTGCACCTATTTAAAGGAAATATTTACTGTGCTCTTAATATAAAGGCTGCCATTGCTGGCATCCTGAAAATGCTAGATAACTAGCTTCTACTCGAAACTACTGGCTTCAGTACATTTCTAAGTCACTGACCTGGACCAAGTTTGCAGGAGTTCTTAGTTAATTCTGACCCAATGTTCAGCATCCAACAACCAGGTCATTGAATCCGAAGCCAGACACAGCTAAACAATTGATAAATCTAGGAGATGAGCTATATCAGTCTAAATATTCCCAACCGTACCAATTTCTTATAACCCATCAATATCTGTACCCTGCAGCTTTACATGAGAACCTCAATTATCATAAACTATTGATTACTAGCTGTGCTCTCGATTGCAGTTTTAAGTTACTCAGACCTATACCAATGTTTTTAAAATGCCTTGACAGCTCCATTAGGAAAGATGACATGTGCCTTTCTAAAAAAAACAGCTAAGTTTTAAGCTTAGTAATTGTATTCATAGAAATCAAGACTTGTGTATGCAATAAAACTATTTTTCAAATAGTGCTATTGCCCATTTTATTTCTTTTGTACTATAAAAAAATATTTATTGGGTGTCTTAACACAGAATACAGCTTTAAGAGTTCCATGCAGTAATAATTTGTTAGATTTAGGCTCTATTCAGGCTTTTCTATATGCATTAAAACATAAATGAACATGTTGACGTTGACATGTGTTGTGTTAAGGCAGCCCATTCATTTTAAAAGGGCCCTTAAACTTCAACACATAATATGTTTCTGCATTACTTTTGGACAATCATGAGCACCGCAACACACAGAGCCTTTATATCTGTGCATTATGAGGCCTGTAGTGGTGGTCCGCTTTACACTATATACAGTATGTGTTTTGGAATGGCATTCAAAATGAAAGGCAAAGCATGGACGGGTACCACAGAACTTTGCATCTGAACCTCCAAAACTTCAGATGATTTGTTATTATCCCTTGAAAATTTCCCCTTGCAATGTGCTTATTGCATTTGTAGTTTTTTTTTTTACTGTTATTTTCTGTTTTAATTGTTAACATGTCAATTAAACTTTTTCACACGTCTTACAGTGCACGGAAAGATGTCAATATACCCTAAATCCTACATGCTCAAGATATGGGCAGTCTGGTGACAAAACAATCAGCAGTCAAATTGTACCTAGAGGAACAGCGTTGTCATCCTAGGCTGCACTCCTGATTTTGACTACAAATATGTCTTTCTCTTATCATCTCCTTTATGTGGGGGATTTGTAGTTTACAGGAGGAAGATAACATTGTTAAAGATTTTTGTTCCCACCCCACCCCAGCACGCCGGAGCCCTGCCCCCAGCCTGTCGAAGCCCCATGCCCATCCAGACGAAGCCCCAGCCCGGTCACCAAGCTAGTGTGAAGGAGGAATATAGGAGGCAGGGAGGAGCCTCCCTTCCCTCACTTGCTCGTCACTGGTGAGGCATCAAGATCGATGTCCTCAGTGTTTGTTTTGCTTTTCATTTTATTTTATTGGACAGCCTTGCGATTGGTCCAAACCATCCACAGAGCTCAAGCCTCTAAGATAGAGTAGAGGCTGTTGCAGCTCTTGCCTCACTAGTTAGGTTACACAAGCAGTGGGAAGCCGGATGCAGTGCTGCCTGTAATTAACAGGCAGCGCCTCGTCCATAACAGTTTACATAGAAGGGATGCTTTCCCTTCTGTGTAACCTGTAACAAACCGCTCTAAATGGAGAAAAAGCTGTCAGCTTTAGACTCGAAGCTGGCAGCTATTTCCTCTATAATAGTAGGTGAGTCTCTGGCTCACCTGTCTCCCCTGACCGCACATCCCTGATCAGCTGTAGATGTATCTGTACCAAAGCTCTGAAATGCTTCTGACATCTGAGGGATAGACTACAGTTAGAATTAACTGCATTGTGTGAAATGTCCAGCAAAAAATGCTGTAGTAGGCTTTTATTCTTACTACTACAGGCTCAGAGCTTCCCCCGAACGCGTATTTTTTTTTTTCGCTGTCAGAGCCGGTTTTGCAGTTTATTTGCACACTTGTTCAAATGCACATTTTAGACCTAAAAATTAAATATTTCCTGAAAGCAGAGTCCCTGGAAAATAAAAGGGTGGCAGTATGTCACGCAAGATTAATGCAACTGTTTATTAAACCCAAATTTCTAGTAAAAAACGCAAATTAATTTTATTGCCCAAAAACACAAGATGATACCACAATGTTACCAATAGATAAGACCAATTTTTAAATTGAGTAAATAGATACCAAATATGTCAAGCCTCAAAATTGCGTGCGCCCATGAAATGGAGAAAAATTGCCCATAGGTGATGCTTTAAAAGCCTTTACAAGCTTAGTTTACGCCATGTGTAGTGCAATCGTTGTTTTCATATGTAGGGGCACCCGACGCATGTGTTTATATTTATTTGTGCTTGGGGGAAATAATTTTGGGTTTTATTTTATTTAACTTTATTGCCATCACATAGCTTCATTGAAGCTGATCAAGCACAGATTGCACTTAATCAGCTTCTCCCTGGCCAGCTCTGCCAGGGAATGAATGTCCACCGCTTCCAGCTTCACTCACTGGAGGAGAGATCAGAGAACAGATGTTTGCTGATTTTCCATCCGCTCTACTCACCGACATCCACCAAAGCCGTTCCAGGCCTGCTGGAGAGGGAGTGGAGCCTGGGGTACATGGCAGGGGTAGTTAAGTGGGGGGAATCAACTTCTAGTGTGTGTAAGTGATTGGGTGGCTTTAAGGCTGCATGAATTACTTCTATCAGAAAGTTGACAGTCAGCTAAGGAAGTGTTTACACACTCCCGGCTGCTATATTTAAAGGCCCCTCATGCCACGGACATACAGTATGACATACATAGGTGCCTGTCAAGGGGTTAAAGACATAGTAAACTGTGGGTTGAGATTTATCCAAAATTCTCTTATTAGCAAAAGTAACATTTGTGAAGGTTTTTTATCAAAGAAAAACTGTAAATATAAAATTATTCCATGATGCCTTGGGTTCCCGTGTTATAGGGCATGATAGCAGTCACATGGACTGTTGCTGCTATTAAGTTTCACATGTTTCTTTCTCTGACGTGCACAAAAACTGACTTCATTAAAGACAATGATTCAATCTACTCACTTGTGCTTAAAGCTTATCTAAATCCCCACCCCCTAAAAAAATATAATATATTATAGCTTATCGAGCCTTGGAAGTGGTGGCTGCATTAGTTTTCTTGTTGCTCAGGCTTTGTTTTCTTTATTTTCACCAGTGAGTCTGCCAACTACACAATTATCTAAAGCTAACCATACACTGAATGAAATTTGCTCTGTGGGTGACCCTTTCAGCAGTTTACCATTTGGCATTCTTAGATCAGAAAATCAAAAGACCCAGGCAGAAAATTCTTGCACTGAACAGTGACTGCAGCTGCACTCACTGTTCGGATATTCTGACAGCGGCACACCTGCGGCTGTCAGAATACAATTGCCCAGTGAGAGATTCCTCCATCCCTGCTGTTGATACTGACGGAGCAATCTGCTGGTATGGCAATGCTCACTCACTGTATTTTATGGAGAAACAGAATTGTCTCCCTAGGCTGCTCTCTCTTGAATTGAACTACAAACTCCTTTGCTCATCTACATTACATAGGAGGCTTTTTTTTTTGTTTACAGAAGATAGCTGGAAAAGCTGATGACATTGGTTGAGATATACAAGAACTTACAAAGAAAGTCTGGCAAGATCAACAGGTACTACATCCAGAAACTGCACCTGAAAAATAGAAAACAAATGCAGCCACCACATCTAGGAACAGGAAAGCTGCAATATGTTACATTTTTCTTCTTGGGTTAAGATATCCTTTAACTCTCAAGCAGACTACTACTCACTTATATAAGAATACGGAGAGCAAAATAGAGCTCATTTCATTTCAGTAAACCCTAAACTAAATACTATATCCCAGAGATGTGCTTACTAGACCTATCTATTGGTCTATTCATGTTTTGTTTTCCCTCTGCAGGCACCTGGTCTGTACATTTGATCATATAAGCTTGATGATTCCGGAAAGTAGAGATATCAGGGGGAAAACTGAGGTAACATGAGTAGAGTGGCACAGCAAAAGGCTTAATGAGATTCGTTCATCTGTCTCTGCATCTTCTGCAGCACTTCTTGCATCCTCCGTAGCTGGGGAAATAAGAATGTTTGCATTAGAATATCATTCATAAAATTGCTCTTCTAAGTTGTCATTGTCTACAAAACAAATGTACAAATAAATATATAAACAAAAACAGCACAGAGGAACAAAGAAGTGGCTTGATTTAAGTATGTGTAAACCAAATCACTAAAATCTCATTTGAGCTGTAACATGTGAATGTGATTTCAGAAGCCATTTTCATTACTCCTAAATCTGCAGCTTTCGTTAAAATAATCTATGGTAATCCTGCCAGTGAGGTTGTTGTTCAGGCACTTCCTGTTATAGGTTGACAACTCTGTTCCTATCTCCCAACTGCACTCCTGAATTTTCACCCTAATGTACCGGCTTTAGTTGGAGACTACAAGTGCCTACTTCAACACACATTACACAGGCATGGACCACTATTGTCACTATCAGGAAACTCACTTTGAAAAATACCATGCAGTCATTACTAGATCACATACATGTAGACAAGAAGTGGCTGCAAGGAGACTGCAGGAGATCTGCATCAGCACAGATTTGCCCCAGAAGAATATGAAGATGTTCATGACAGATACTGCAGATTTATATAATCCACCATGGTTGGCACATATGTGTGCAAGCAGTGATGTAAGAGGCGAATGTGTGCAAATTCAACCAACCATCTGGCAATTTGCTTAAAGCTTGCGCTTTAATAAGTGTTTTAGGAGTCTATGCATTGACTTATTTAAGTCCCCATTCACACTTATAAAGCATATCCTCATGTGCCACATACGTGCAATTGCCATGTGTCACATAAAGCTAGGTTACCACCTGTCCGGGATTCACCCGGACAGTCTGGGTTTTGAGTCCTCTATATTCAGTGTCTGGGTTTCAGGCCAGCTGAAAGCCTGACACAAGGTTTCACAATGTCAAGTGGACAGGAGCAACCATGGGGTCCAGGTGTTCTAACGTGTGTGTATGAAGGAGGCACGGGACACGGTGGGGCACTGGAACTCTGGGAGCAAGGAGGTGTCTGCAACACAGGGTGCAAATAAGTCTTGAAGGGCACAGGGGTTCTGCTTCAAGCAGATGTGTTGCTTGCTATCTCTCCTCACTCACTCTCTCTCCTGACTGTCTCTCCTCTCTCTCCCCTGCCCGTCTCTCCTGTGCCTGTCTCTCCGCTCTCTCCCCCGCCTGTCTCTCCTCGCTCTCTCCCCTAGCTGTCTCTACCTTGCTCTCCTGGCTGTCTCTCCTCACCCGCTCTACTGCCTGACTCTCCTCATCCACTCTCCTGCCTGTCTCTCCTCACCCGCTCTCCTGCCTGTCTCTCCTGGCTGTCTCTCCTCGCGCTCTCCCCTGGCTGTCTCTCCTCGCTCTCTCTCCTGGCTGTCTCTCCTCGCGCTCTCCCCTGGCTGTCTCTCCTCGCTCTCTCTCCTGGCTGTCTCTCCTCGCTCTCTCCCCTAGCTGTCTCTACCTTGCTCTCCTGGCTGTCTCTCCTCACCCGCTCTACTGCCTGACTCTCCTCATCCACTCTCCTGCCTGTCTCTCCTCACCCGCTCTCCTGGCTGTCTCTCCTCGCTCTCTCTCCTGGCTGTCTCTCCTCGCTCTCTCCCCTGGCTGTCTCTCCTCGCTCTTTCCCCTGGCTGTCTCTCCTTGCTCTCTCCCCTGCCTTTCTCTCCTCGCTCTCTCCCCTGGCTGTCTCTCCTCGCTCTCTCCCCTGCCTGTCTCTCCTCGCTCTCTCTCCTAGCTGTCTCTACCTAGCTCTCCTGGCTGTCTCGCCTCACCCGCTCTACTGCCTGTCTCTCCTCACCCGCTCTCCTGCTTGTCTCTCCTCACCCGCTCTCCTGCTTGTCTCTCCTCACCCGCTCTCCTGCCTGTCTCTCCTCGCTCTTTCCCCTGGCTGTCTCTCCTCGCTCTCTCCCCTAGCTTTCTCTCCTCACTCTCTCCCCTGGCTGTCTCTCCTCTTTCTCTCATGTATATTCTCCAAAAAGAATTGCGGTGCTAGAGTGTTCATGTTCAGGTTTCGCTTGAAGAAAAGGTGGCAACCCTATGTATAAGGCACCTTGCCGCATGGGATTTCATTGGAGACTACAAGTGCCTACTTCAACACACTTTACACAGGCATGGTCCACTGTTGTCATCATCATCAGGAAACTTGCCCTGAGAAATGCTATGCAGCCACTACTAGATGTCATGCATGTATACAAGAAGTGGCTGCAAAAGAGGCTGCAGGACAATTGAACCTGATCTGAGACGGCAGAGATTTGCAAACCACAGCAGAAGATGAAAATGTTCATGACACATACTGCAGATTTGTATAATCCACCACGGCAGGGACATATGTACAAGCGTTGATGTAGGATGGAAATGTGTGAAAATTAAACCAACCACCTGGCAATCTGCTTATCTTAGCTAGCACTTTATAAAGGTTTAAGTGGTCTATACATAGACTTATTTCAGCCCCCATTCACACTTGTGAAGCGTGACAACATGCGCCATGTTTAAATGCATTTGTTACGTGTCTTACCTAGGGCAGCACATTGATTTTATCAAGAGCTGCCTTATGCTTAACAAATGTGGCAAAGAAGCTTTTGCATCTTTTTAAACATCAAGCTTTTTGCACATTTTTAAATGCGTGTGAAAAATACATGTCTTGCTTGCCTCGTTTGGAGTGCCCTTAACAATTAATGGCATGGCAAGTGTGACAATTTCATGTGTTTTGTGAACGCAAGCAAAATCGTGGGATTTGGGCCACGTTCACAAGCTACATTAATGTGAATGGGGGTTTAAAATGAGCAACTTAGAGTTGTTGAATCTACTAATCTACTGATGATTTTCTGTTAGTGCTCAAAGCAAACAATCTTTACAACTGTACCTATGAAATAAATATTGAATAATATGTAAGAACTATGTTAAGTAGAGAGTTTGTTCACTGACCTCTTCATCCTTTTCCCGGATGAGTCTCATTGTCTCATGGTCTGGTGATGGAGGCACACTGGGGATTGGGAAGTCTGTACCACTCTCTCTGGTCAGTTTACTGTAGAGACCAAATGCAAGAACCCAATAAGCTGCTGGCCCACTTAGCAATGTCATTAGGTTACTATAGGTATGGGTGGAATGCAGTATGTTAATTTAAATAATACAATTTTCCTTGGTTTTATTGCTTTTAAAAGCTCAAAATCTACTTCTTTTAAATGATTAAGCAGTAGGAAATAATTGTTTTCAGTTATTTGAAATAAGTCAAGCTTGGATCAGGGATCCTATTACTAAAAAAAATAGTACAGTTGACTTTAGCTTTCCTTTTTGGTAGGCTACATATCTAGGGGCACTTGCAGGTCTTAGACCTAGACCTGGCATAGAAACCTGAACATGCTTCATGGATGCCTGGTGCTAGTTTCACCACCATTGTGTCCTATCAAAGTCTACCACAAAATAAGCAACTACTAGTTTTAAAACACTTTAAACATGAGGAATTTGAAAAGTAGATGAACCACATTTTTTAAGTCCTTACACAGAAAGAGCAGAAGATAAATAATTTTCTATGTTTGGTAGAGCACTCCTTTAACATTGCCTGGTGTCATGATTAATACCCCTTTTGGCAACCAGGGGTCAAACAAAATCCATACCCATTGGTTGTAATCTGCACACATTTTTTATAAATTTGAAAATAGCTCTTTTATCCAAAATAGTTAAAACATGTCAGCAAAATAAAAGATTCTGTATGCGATGTTTTAAGCCCCTGTCAGCTTTCTCAAGTAGAACCACTGGGTATGGGCGGAAAAGGAATGCACACAAAGTTTTCATTACTTTCCAAGAGTAGCTAAAGGTGGACAATAAGCAGTGAGTGTGACAGATGTGTCCCCATGCACCAGTCTTATATGGAAACAAAGGTAGTATCCAACAAAACCAATCAATTTTTATCCATAATCATCTAAGGAGGTCTGTGGACATAAAGTTTCCATAAACTGCCCACAGTTTGGCATATATCTCCTCAAGAATGAAGTATGGGGGAGATAACTGCCAAACCTCTGGGCTTCTCTGTGGCCTGCTGTAATATTCTGGTAATATTAACCGCAGGTCACAGTGAACATTCTCTTGGTGCAATGAAGATTGCCTCCACATAGAGAAAGAACTATTTACAGCCCCTGTAGAAGGTCAGAAAGAGTCAATTTGGAATGTTCCACTGTTTTAATAAGCAGCTTAACAACCTACCACACACTAGGCAATCATTATGCATTGCATACAGTGCAAATCAAGTGTTTTAAGCAACTATCCGCTATTATTTATAGCCTTTAAAATGTTATGATAGTCAAAATCAGTGTCAATCAGAAAATACAAATGAATGTTCCCCCTGTCCATACTTGCGGTTTCTTTCTCTGACCACCCGCTGAGTCAGGCTTTGGATACACTGAGCCCGGTAGTTCTCGTAGTGGGTCTCTCGGGTCACATCTTTCAGATCCTGCATGTGAGTTCGAATCAGCATGGTACGCAGCTTGACAAAGTCACAGTGCTTCTCATTCTCCACTATGGAAGACAAAAGCTGGTTAGATAAGAGAGGACAGTAGAGGATAATACTCTGAACCAAAGAATACATTTACAGGAGTGGACACATTCATACAGAATTCAGACGTCATTCAGCCACCTCTAGGAGCCTGCAACTTTCCATTGGCAGTAACAGAAAAGGGATAAAAAAAGTTAAATACGAGCTGTAATTTTAAGGCACTTAAGTTGCATAGCTCCTAGGACGTGTCCAGCTGTAAATACTGTATTTTCAGGATAATATATCATATGTAGGGTCTCTCACTGGTATCTATCTGCAGGTGTGGTCAGCATTCTTGATAAATGGCTGCAACAAGAATATAACTTATAGAATAAGACAAACAGAAAGTATGTGTATGAATCTTACCTTCTACAACGCCCCATGGGTACAATCGGCCTCTCACACGTTTCCCATTGACTTCCACAATGGTGTTAGAGCCAATCACAGCAAATGGAATGCTTTTCTGGGGGAAAAAAAGAAATATCTAATAAAACATATAAGTTTCCCTCATTTGTTCTAGTTTAACATTGTTATCAAGGCATGTAAGTAAATAATCAATGTGTTATTACTGGTGATCATTAAAGAAGAATTTTGGGAAAATCACAAACTTACCCTTGCCGTGAGGCTACCCCACACTACCATAGTTAAGTGCTCATTTTGCCTAGGGGACTCGAATAAAGCAGATATATTCCCCTGATTCTCTGTTCCACAAAGGTCAGTGCTCACCTGTCTCCCACCCCGCTCTGGCTATGGAATGTCGCTCGGCGTCCACATGACTAATGCAAGTCAATGGACCTGCATAAGATGTGATGTCAGCGGTCCTTAGACTGCCAGAGCCCAGGGAAGAAGAGGCTGTGGGGACCTGAGGATGTGTCAGAACTTTTGATCTGATTAAAATCATTTTTTTTTATTCCCCACTAATCTTCCTAAATTAACTGATTACCTGAGTTCTTTTGGCTAGGAGCTCAAATTAGCCCCATTTAACAAAATTTGCTTTTGATGCTAACACTATATAACCAAATGGTCAGATTAAATTATTTAGTCTGATATACTGTGGGGGGGATTTATCAAAATCTGGAGCAGATTTGCACTGCAGCCAATCAGCATCTCTCTCTGATTTTCAAATCTCACCTGAGCAAACTGAAGATAGAAGCTGGTTGGTTGCCATGGGCAAGTGCTCCGAATTCTGTTTGCCCCAGTTTTGATAAATTCCCCCTATATGTCTAACAAAAATTGCTTAAAGAAAGATTCAAATCAATACTTTACCACTAGTTTAGAGATTCTTTAGTCTCAGACAGCGATATTCAGCTTTGGTCAATTTATGGCCAGAAGTTCTTTTTCAGATGTTCACATTCTCTTCTAGTCTCGTCCCCCTTAGTCCCGTTCCGTTCTCCTCTCATTTCGTCCCTTTCGTCACAAATTTCTCTTTATCAGGGAGGGGAAAATACTATCTTATCTCAACTCTCCTCTGACGTACCGAACAGAATAACCGAGCCAAATGCTGGTTGGCAGCATTCGGCTATTCAGTGCCGAACGTTAGCCTCAGCCCATCCAGATGTTGCATCGGCTGAGGCGAACAGGTTCTTCCCTTCGGTTTAGTCAAATGTGTTGAGGCTGTTTGGCTGAACCGAAGGGAAGTGAAGTGAGCCAAATGCAGCTGATGTACGGCTAAAAAAAGTTGTGCAGGGCTGCTGTGAATGGCTGAACAGGCTTCGGCTCACTTCACCGGCTCGGGTATTCATTCGACTGCCTGTGTCAGATTAGTGAATAACCCCCTGGTGATTGGCTGAAGCGACAAACACTCCCAATATTCTCCCATTGGCTGGCCCACTCTGTGGGAGGGTCTCACCCCACTACAGGTAGGTACAGACAATAGCAGAACACCTAGGAATGATCAAATGATCACAGGCTAAAAATCAGCCAGACTGATTACAGTTCTAGCATCATTAAATTTTAAGAGCCACTCTGCTTAAAGTGAAGGGGCTACAGGTATGTCAATTATTTTTTTAAGCCTAATTTCAGTTTATTTCTTCTTTTACAAAAGTTTTATTGGTTTTAAGGAATACAATATTGTTGCAAAACTGTTATACCTTATGTATACCGTACATATAATAATAATAATGCGAAAGGTGAATGGAGTTGAGGTACCAGGTGGAGGTTGCAGGAGATAGGATTTTTTCCGAGGAGTGTATAATGAGTATAGGGCAGTCTAAGTGAGGGCGGATTGTAAGAAAGTTGAAGTAACAATGAAGGCAGGAGGTACGATGGGGGTGTCCACGGAAGGGTAGAAGAATGAGGAATAGATGCTCAGGAAATGAAAAAGGCAAATAAGGAGAAAGAAGAAAGGAAAAAAAAGAGGAGGAGGGAGGTGTGAGAGCCCGAAAGTCGTTTGGTGTTAACATATGACGTTATCAAGGGTTGTTAAGGATTTAAGAATCTTTTGTGCGTTTCATTTAGGATAAACATTAATTTTACATTAACCATTGTGCTACTGATCCTATTTTTGACCTCCTCAAAGTTCCATTTGGGGGTCTTCCAAGCCCTTGATGTGGTCATTTTGGTGTCCATAAAGCTTTGTGAGACAATACTTACCTTCTCCCTGACATTGTCCCTTGAAGATTCACTGCTCTACAATCCATTGTCAGTCCTCTCCCTGGTTCAATGTGTTGTCTTCCAGGGGTGTGTGAGTCGCAAAAGTTGCTGGATAGAATTAAAATTCCTTTTGAAAATAAAATAATTCAAATGCGTGTATTTCAACTGTGTATTTAGCTGTTGGAGTTCAGCTTTGGGCATGCGCTTAAATTAACTTTTAAGCCTTAGGAATCATAAACACCGTCGTATAATTGTATGTAAGATCTTACTGGCAGCAAGATCCTACGTAAAATATTGTCTGTACACTGTATGAATGTAACACTTGTGCTAACATTTACATGGGTATATCGTACAATGCAAACATGCATATTGGTTTCTAAAACTCTTGTTGGTTCGAGCTGCCCGCTTCCTAGCAATGAAGGGCACTAGGTGGTTTGGGCAATCTGTGGACTAGCAACAATGGATGTTAGGCAGCAAGGAGCCATCTGCAATGAGGATGCTAGGTGGTAAAAAGCCTTCTGCTATCACTGAAGGACACTTGGCAGCTTAAGCCACCTGTGTCCTAGCAACAAAGGCGACTCCAACAGTGTGCATTTGTGCTAACATTTACATGCATACAGCCTAAAATATGGTCCAAATTCTGCGCAAGTTTGCTAATATTTAGAAAGCTTTGTGCATGGGCCCACATTCAGATCCTCCCCAAAAGAAAAGTACTACATTTTGTTCATGTCATGTGTATGAGCCCTTAGCAGGTTCTAGTTTCACAACAATGTTACGATTTCAGACCTTGTGACTGAATGTTACATAAAACTTTGAGTGGCAACACTTCTTTCTAGTACAGTTGCTTGACATCTGACTAATCTCAGCCTGGCACCATTCTCTGTCTATTGTCATTCAGTCATTACCTTCAACTCCATATCCTGAATCTTAAAATCTTCATCTTGATCTGAATCGCAGTCAGGAAACTGATAGATTCGAATGCCAAAATAATCCAGCTCCTCACGTAGCTGAGAAAAGGAGTAAAACATTGTTTAGAAATGTATTCTTCTCTTTAAAGGGAATTCGTGAAGACATACAGTAAATATGGAAGCTGCTACTACTGACACAAGCTTGAAGGTTTTTGTCCCCTTGCGTGCTTTAATACTTAAAGAAGAGAAAGAAACTAAGCAGGACAGGAGTTTTGAAACTTCACTAGGTGCATGGCTGATTGACTCACCAATAAAGCCAAGGTCAGGATGACAGAGCCTACACCTTTAAAACCAAGTCAGCAATAGCAGCATCTCTGTCCTCATAGGTTCACTATAGAGTTAATGAAACCCATGCCAAATATTAGGGCTGGCTTCTCTATTTTTTTCATTCAACCTGCGGGCTGAACGAGAAAAATAGAGCAGATTCCTACATCAACACTGTGAATCACCGCTGATGGCATTGTATTCAATTTCTGACAGAGGCCACCGGTCGCTGTCAGAATACCACAACAGAGCTGGCAGCTCATTGTTTGCCGACTATGGTCATATGAAGATTTTCCAACTGGCTCCTTCGATCAGCTGATTGAGGGATGCCGGCTGAAAGGGTGGCAACAGCTGCACACACTGTGCGAATTTCGGCTGGTTCCTCAAGAACCGACCACAATTCGCACAGTGTATGGGCATCTTTAGTTTAAGATAGGTTTTGTTCAATTTCCGGGTAAATTACTAACACTACAGTGTACACATTTTTAGTTGAGATGGTCATTTAAGGCACTTTATCCCCATCTTAGCCACCCTTTTTATATAAGTCTCATCATTATGGAAGCTTGAATTGAAATTCCCCAGATTTAACCCCAAACCTCCTTCTTGCCATTTAAAGCATGTTCATCATTTTTTTTTTTCACCTTTTTCCTTTAGCAAGAAACAGCTTTTATTATTCCATGCGACATCACTGCTAATCACAAGGCTTGTAAAACTGTTTCAGAGATAAGCCCCAGGACTACGTCTTCCCTATACAGTGTGTGGGTAGGGTCTCAAGACAGGACAGCAACATTGGGGTCTATTCACGAAGCAGCCGAAGGATTTAGCCGTAGCTTCAGCCGATCCTTCAGCTAGCTTCGACCCCAGGTCCCCTTCGGTTCAGTAGAACCGAAGGGATGCTGTACGGGCTATTCACAATAGCCCGTACAGCTCCCGAACTTAGCCGAGCGGCTCAGTCGAGCCGAAGGCATATGCCTCGGCTCGGCTGAGCCGCGCTGAAAGCTGAAGCTGGC
>NW_017306777.1:872298-945849 GCF_000935625.1 Nanorana parkeri | reverse complement strand
GTCCTCCTTCGGCGAGCGGGGCGGGCCCAGCCGTGATCTTACGGCTGGCTCCGGCCACTTGCAGAGAGATCAGCGTCCCTGGTTACCAGCTTGCAGAGAGATCAGCGTCTCTGGTTACCAGCTACTTCGGGTCAGCCGAACATGCAGAGCATGTTCGGCCGACCTGAAGCCAAGTGAAGCCACCCGATGTATGGCTGATTTCAGCCAATATACGGCTGAAATCAGCCGTACCAGCCTGAAGTGAATAGCCGAACAGCGTTCGGCTCACTTCACTTCAGGTCAGTCTTTCACTCGGCTGCCTACGGCAGCTTAGTGAATAGACCCCATGGTTATGCTGGGTAATAAATCATAAGGTGAGAATGCTGGTTGGGATCTCCAAACAGCAAAGGCAATCTGTGCTTGCAGAGCTCTTTCAAAAAAAAAAAACATACAATGGGGAGAATATGTGCATACATTGCAGAGACATACTTAATAAGCTTTATTTCTATTTTGCACTTTAAGCTGTAGGACAGCCTAACAGCAGTCTGTCAAAGATTCCTTCTTACAGGGTGAGGCAGTGTTTGCAAAATGCAATGTGCTAGGGTCTTCTAGTTTCCCATTGCTGAAACTCAGTCTGTAGTGCACTATACACAAAAGGGCCAATTTATAAAAGGAGAGCATTATCTCCTCTTTACCACCAACAGGACAGCTCTTTAAAAACTCTATACTATGTCTACATTTTACATTTTTTTTTTTTTAAATGTAGAGCGTAGTGTGTGTACTCTGTGTACTTTGCATAATGCTGTATGATTCTTCCTTCTCCTCCTTCCTCCTCATTTTGGTCTCCCATTCATCAGAAAAAATTGAGCTTTTTTTTAATTCTCATATTTAGTGCTTCTTGTAACCTTGATGTACAGCACTGCATAAAATGCTCTTTATAAATAAGTGATAGTAATTCCATTAACTGATTTCTTGTTAAACACATGCAGGGAATGGTAATCCTGTGGCTTTATCTGAGATAATGAGAATTAAATGCCACGCAGTCAGACCCCACTGAGCATTAGTGATGTGTTATAATCAATGCAGGAAACAGAACACAAGAGGTAAGAAAGGGTCCATTTGGTAAGGGCTGTTTTATTTTTAAGCAATGTAAAAATCTTTTTTTTTTTTTTTGGCCCTAGAGTTTCATTTAATGCCACATTGCAAAAGAGCAATGATATTCCATTAGACTAGCCATAGATGGGAACACTTCTAACCAACTCCAACAAGAGAAGGGTGCCTTTCCTCAACCTTTGATGCCAACTGTAACTACTCTGACATTTACTTGGAATGGGGGCTCCTTTTATGGAATCTTTCTTATTTGACTACAAACTGCTAGAAGGTATTTGACAATGGTAAGACCATCAAGACCATTCATAGGTCACATACTTTTCAGTGCTTGTTTCTTAGTGCTAACTCTCTGAGCAACTTTAACAATGCTCAAACCGCAAGGGAAAATATCTACCCAAATACAATTGGCTTACCTAACACCAACCAAGCAGAAAAATAGTTTTTTATTGCAGTTGGGCTATTAAAAAAACTTCTTTTTGATTGTTTGCTATGTGCTTCTGCACCTTAAATAATGGTTATAATGTCTGCTACATGGACTGCATGCGTTACATGCTTACCAGATGATGGCACTGCAAATACATAATAATCTAACAAATTCTGCACAAGTGTGTCTTCCTTCAAATACATTACATCATCATCTGATAATCTCACTGCAGTGCAAATGAGGTGGCGAAAAACAGTGGGAGCACCAAGCACTGCTCACCAAGTACTGCACTGCATCAGACATTTTTTCACATTTGGTATTATTCTAGACAAAATACAGCATTTCTTAAGACAGACCGGACTGACATGGGGGCAAATGCCCCACAGGACAGTACTAATACAATATGTTTGGCAAGTGGTTCTAAGTGGACATACTTTACCATTTAGACATTGATCAGAGAGGGACCTGCAAACAAAGTCATATGCTGGGAACTATATACTGTAGCTACCAGCTTCCAAAACCATCTTCCTTTGCAGCTCTGAGATGTGAGATGTCATGTGACCGACTGCCAAATGCTGCAAAGTAGGCTGATGCTGGAAGATGTGTCAATAAACTAGGCCCCTTAGGAACACCCACGTTTTCCATACCAACCAACCAATGCGGCACCACGACACACTTCGAATTTTACACACTTTCTTTAGCCCACAGAAATCCATGCCCACTATAAAGATTCCTATTGGTTGTGTTTGCCTCCATGTCAAATGTTCATAATCCTTGTCTGTATTGTGTGTGTGTGTATATATACAATATATATACACACACACACATATATATATACATATACATACATATATATATATATAGAGAGTTATTTATGTGCTCTCTCACCTTTTGTTTTTGCTGGATAAGCTCTTTAGGTGTCAAAGTGTCTGCCTTCCCCAGAATTGGCACAATGTTTACTCGGTCCTGTAGTGCTTGAAGGAACTCAACATCTAGAGGTCGCAAACTGCAAAAATATAATATTACTCCTCATTAAGAATGTCTGAAATGAGAGTACATACAGATTAATTACAAGGGAAATTAGTACATACACTCACAGAAATTACGCTCTTAGACAGTTGTCCCTAAAACAGTCTCCATTGAAAGATTTCTCCTTGCTTCTTGTTTTTGGGGGCATCTATAAAATTTTGGTTTTCCACTTACTTTCTTCCTCCTTCTTCCTCCGTGACAATGGTCACCGATACAAATAAAGGGGTAAATCTTCCCAATGGGAACACGGACAGCATTACAAAACGTAACCCTTCTCCACTCTACCCAAAACTAAAAAAATGTGTTTAATACGGGATGGCAGCACACAAGGAATCTCCCCAAATGTATCTTTATTTCATACTGCAAAGTTTATTAAAAAAACACCCCTTACATGTTTCAGCCCTACTGGGCCTTAGTCCCAGTCAAAAAAATGGCTTAATCGGTTGCATTTCTGCATTCACTATGTTAGATTCAATGTTTCACAAATGTATTACTGAATCCTGAGGCTTGCTCTTATCTCCTTTTTGCTCATCCATGGTTCATATTAGCAAACACTTCCTTATATTTACAGACACTACACTAAATAAACCTCATCATGTTTCCAGAAGCAGTTAGATCAACAGAACAATTGCTATAAGTAATAATACACCACAAATATACCAGGTTTACATATAGTATGCGACACTGTGTTTAAGGTACATTGTGCTGTTCCTCCTTCTTTTTTATAGAATGGTGTTGTACAATTCGACACTGATGTTACTAGAGGATTGGAGAGTCCAGAGTTGTAAGTATTTGGTGGTGTTTGGCTGCGGTGATTTTAGATTGACATTTGTGGGGACAATTACTTGGGCGCAAATTAGTCAAATAATGGTCAAGTGCCAATATATAATCTTAACCTGCCCCCCAGAACATAACCATTAACCAAAAAATGCCCTAAAGGTGAACTGTGCTTTGTCTAGGTAGGGCAAAGCACCAGCTTCAATTTAATCATGGGACTGGCTGTCCAGGCAGTACCAAAAATGTTGAACTGGTGGCCATGAGTGAAGATAATTTACAAGCTAGATATCAAAGTGGATGCTGCAGTCAGTAAAACAGGACTGCATGTCTTGTTTTACTGACTTCATACTTGTCTAACTGCATACTGGTCTAACTGCATACTGGTCTGAACAGAGAGCATGGGCTTTACATAGCTACATGCTCCCTGTTCAGACCTGCGATCACAGCCTTTGCCACTGAGAAGGCTCCCAGCACTGACTTCCTTTGAAGCTCTTACATGAATGCAGACTGAATGCACAGCTGATGCTGGAGATATCAAAAGGTGCTTTCCTCCCAGGACAAAATTCTGCCTTTTATCATTCACTCACTAGCAGTGGACTCTGCCCTTTCCTTCCCTGCGAATCTGTTCATACGCTGACATAAAAGACATACCTGGTACTTTTGGATATGAGGGGGGCATGTAACTCACTTCTCAACCTCTTACTTGAGACAAGGTAATTATGTGTTGCAGAGGAGGGGGTGGGGAGTTTATTGAACCTGTTACTTTGCCCTGCATAGGCAAAGTGCTAGTTCACGATACATTAACCCCTAAACATAAGCATAACCTTACCTCTAAACTACCATAACCTCAGCCTGCAAGCTCCCAAAATGAATACTATCATGCTGATAAAATACGGAATGCTAAAATATAATTGGCCCTAAAATCTTTGCCCCCCCAGAAATATCTGCCTAAATGTAATAATCAGAGTATCGGTTAAGTCCGCAAATTGGCTGCATGAGTTGCATGTCCATAACTAGTACATCTATAATGGCTGCATCAATTGCATATCCATAAGTGGTATATTTATAAAGACTGCATCAATTGCATGTCCATAACTGGTATATTTATAAAGAGTTCATCAATTGCATATCCATAAGTGGTATATTTATAAAGACTGCATCAATTGCATGTCCATAACTGGTATATTTATAAAGAGTTCATCAATTGCATATCCATAAGTGGTATATTTATAAAGACTGCATCAATTGCATGTCCATAACTGGTATATTTATAAAGACTGCATCAATTGCATATCTATAACTGGTATATTTGAAAATAGTGCATCAATTGCATATCCATAACTGGTATATTTATTAAAAAAAAGCATAAATTGCTTGTCCATAACTGGTGCATTTCTAAAAGCAAACATCTGCCTATATGCTATACTTTTAAAATCTTTTATAATTGCAAACAGTAATTTAGATATACCCATGTCCAAGCGGAGAAAGAAAATACAGACAGCAATGTACACGTGTATCCTGGAGATTTTTGCGGTTTAGTCCACTCTCATCTCTAAAGTATTGCTCAAATTGTTGGTCAATATAATCAGCAACTGGTTTCCAGCTAGAAGACATAAAAACAGTTAGCGCCTGTTCAATACCCATTACAGTTTTAAAGCAGGAACTGATGAAAGAGCATATGACTTGTGCTGCCTCCAGCAGTTGTATATTAATGCAGTTGCATTGTTATTATTGTGCTGCTGCATTTACTTACCTTGTGTCTCTCCTCGTCTCCCGGCCAAATATCTGAACTGCACATTATGCCCGTCCAAAGATCCTTTGCGGCCACCCGAGAAACTTCAGATGTTCAGACGGGAGCGTGCAGCGGAGACACAGGTAACTGTTTACCCTTTTGAAAAGTTTTTTTTTTTAAATGTTTTTTCATATATATATACTGCTTGCTAGCAGTAGGCATATGCAAAAACCGCTGAGGGTTTAATAACCCTTTAAGTTTATTGAACCTCCTTTTCTACATTTCCTCCCCTTTGTGTGATTTGTCCTTCTTCCTGGGTGTAAGATTCAGCCATTTTCAGGTCACATGTGCATATGAGGAGAAAGGTGTTATCCTTTACATAATACTTACATAATACAGAATATCCTGGACGAAAAGTATTTGGCAAGTTCAGCTATCTGATAAAAATTGTCTGCAGTGAATGTATCTGCTTCATACAGGCCAGGTAAAGAGTTCTCAGGAAGGGGAAAAAAAATCAATATTTCAACAGTTGGAGTCATAATATTACTCCATTGATGGGGCAAAACACACTGCATAGAATGAGCATACCACTCCACAGAAGGAGCATCTCACTTCAGAGAAGGAACACCTCACTCCACAGAAGGAGCATCTCACTCCATAGAAGGAGCATATCACTCCACAGGAGGAGCTTCTCAACTCCACAGGAGGAGCATATCACTCCATAGAAGGAGTATATCACCCATCAGAAGCACCATACCACTCCATAGAAGGAGCACACTACTGATTGAAACAGAAATGTGAGCAAAACTCTAGGCTTTTCTACCTCCCTAGTGCCAGACTCCACTGTCTCGAAGGATGCATTGGAAGGCAGTGCAGGAAGGCATACCATATATTAATTCACTTCCCCCCAATATCCACAGGAGGCAGCTAAGGACTAGAAGACCAGGCACTCATTTTTTATCATACCACCCCTCCAATGAACCACCAGAGAAAACACCTTTTTCTTACTTTGTGTTACAGATGTCACAATTATTTTTCTAAGAGAAATTGTTTTGAGACAAATTTCTTTCATAATTAACCAATACATTCAATTTAGCTGTGTATTTTATCCTTAACTTTAAAGCAAACCCATGCTTTTTCCTCAGCAGCACATACTCACCTTTTCTTCCCTCTCCCACCTCTTTCTTCAACTGCCAAAAAGTGAAGAAAATACCCAGTACAGGAGCATGTGGCCCACTCCCCTTCCTCTCATGTAACAGTACTGGTGTCTGGTGTTTTTTTCTTTCCACTGGTGCAGCCAGTGCAGTTTTGCCCCCGGGCACACATGTTTTCTATACCAGAAGTGTAACACCATCGGGATTGAGTAGTGATTTGACATCTTATGTGGTCAGTGATGCTGCTGTCAGTTCATCAAGCATTTAATATGACATAAAAATTCAATCTGGAAATAGCCTCGACCTTATGCTTATCCACAGAAAACAATGATAAGTACATAATAAATAGTAAAAGCTGCATCCACTTAATATTTTGCCTTTTACTTAATCAAAAGATTAATATACAAAAGCACCAATACTTATAGAGGTCAATAAGAAATCATTGTTCATCGTTCTACCTATGCTAACTTTGTTATCAATATGAAAAAGTTGAAGAATGCCATTACCAACCACTTATTTGAAACTACTATTCCCTGGCGATCAAATGCTTCACTACTTACTCAGTCACTGACCCTGAAAAAAAGTATACAGATCGTGAGTTCCAAGTTCAATCTGACTTACCCGATCTTCAAACTTGTTCTAGGTTAGCAGAGCCGCAGCTAGCTCCTTTTGCGCCCGAGGCAAGAACAGAAAATTGTGCCCCCCCAACAGACGTGTGTGGTATGTGATGTCATGTGCCAGGATGTCCAGGATGGCGTAGCGCATGCGCAGAATGCGCTGGTGGCCAAGTCCAAAATAGCATAAAGTTTGTTTTGTTTGACGAAACTAACGAAAACATTTTTAGTTTCCGTTCATTTCATCCGATATAAATTTTTAGTTTTTCCACATGTCTAGTAATGTGCTTGTTTGTTTGTGTGTGTGTGTGTGGGGGGGGGGTCTTTTTTGGGGTTTTTTACATTTATTTTTCATTCTTTATTTTTTTTCAGTGTTGGGGGGATTTGGGGAATATTAGGGTTCTAAACAGACCCCTGACATTTCCCTTTTGAAATAGAAAAAGAGATTGAGGACACAGAATCCTCTGCCCATACAGGTGGGGGAGAGCAGCAGGGATCCGAGGAAAAGCGGGAGCCGGTGCCGCTCCTCTTCTCCCTGCCAAGCCACGGCTGTGTTGGCTGCCTGGCGCCCCTGTTGACAATGGCGCACTGTGCTCGCCTTGGCAACAGGCGCGACAGGGCGTAGCCAGGCCGGCCTTGGCTGCGCCCCCTCTTAGCTGCGCCTGAGGCGAGTGCCTCACTCGCCCCATGGTAGCTACAGCCCTGTAGGTTAGTATTTCAATGGCAGCCCAGCAACTGGTATTTTCAGAAAGAGTTTAGCTCTGCATTTCAGTTAGTATAGCCTTTTTAAAAAAAAAAACCTTTTGTCTATGCTGGCAATCCTAAGTGTCATAAATTGTTATACTGGTCTTGTACTGTTACATTTCATGCATTTTCTGCACATAGAACATATCCCATGTATACTGATTAACACACCATTCCTCATTATTTATAGCATCTCCAAAACCGGGCGTGTCCACAACTGTCAGCCGTAATCGAACACCCTTCTCCTCAATGTCCACTGTCTGCTTCACGATCTCCACCGTCTGTGTTACCCGCTCTGTGAATAAAGAGGATGAAGCTTTGGGTTAATCTATTAGCCTAGGGGCATAAAGAGGATGAAGCTTTAGGTTAGTCTATTAGCCTAAGGGCATATTGAAGAAAAAAAATAGCTTTGCCAGATGACTCAATAATGTCCCTTTTCTTTGATAATGTTTTTCGATTATTAGGAAGTGTGAAATGTAGGCCACCGAAGTAGCCTACTTGAAAAAAACTAAACACTTGTCAAAATTGTTTTGCTGTCCATGACCCTCTTTGTAAGATTTCCCCATACAGGTTGTCTCTCTTACAGTCTGTGGAACAAGTACAGGTGAGGCGCTGGATTCAACTATTCAGAAGGTCGGTCGGGACGTAATATAGCACAATGGCTCCGGTGAGGCCGCACTGAACAAAAATGGGATGTCCCACATACAAGGGAAACCAGAGTTGAATATATACATGATAGGTAGTATAGGTAGGATTTTCTCTTGTTCTGGTGTTTTTTTCTTTGGCATCATACCATATTTACCTCATAACTCTCAGACCTCAATTCACAAACATTTTGTGAACTTTTTTTCAACCTATGCAATTCTGTTGTGATGCTTCTGTTGCTGTCTATACCAGCCTTTCTCAGCCAGGGTGCTGTGGCACACTGGTGTGCCTCCTGGCCTCCTCAGGGGTGCCTCAAACTTTTGTGGTAGTTGGACTGTGATGTGAAGAGAGGGATGAAGATTGGGGCCAAGGGGGCTCCTGATGTAAAGGGGGAGCTCTGATATGAAACAGAGGCTTCCAATGTGAAGGGGGCTACTGATGCAAGCGTGGCTCCGATGTGAAGGGGGGATTTTTAATTTGAAGGGGCACTCCGATGTGAAGGGGAAACACTTTTTTGTGTGGTCCCCCTTAAAATCTATGACATTCTGGATTGGGGTGCCTCGAGATTTTGCATACTTTTAAAGGGTGCCGGGAGTGAAAAAACGATGGTCTATACATGTCCCAGTGCATATGCTTATTCCAATCTCTTCACAGGTGTCATAGAAATGTTGAGTGTATTTTACAACTGCCAGCAAAGTGAAAAAACATAAATAATAATTTTAAAAAATAACCATATAGTGCCCCCCTAGTTTTAAAAAAAGTTTAGTTTTTTAAAAGTTTTTAGAATTTTACAAAATAAAAAAAAGGAAAAAAAATATATTTAATAAAAATATTATACGAAAATATAGCACTAAGGAGGCTATTAAAGTTAAGAGAGAAACATACCACATTCTAAAATTGTTCCACATTAAAATTGTATTTCACTCCTTGTATTTTGTGACCTATAACTCCCAAAATAAACTGAAATCCCAGACATATGATATACCCCATAAATCGGGACAAATAAAATAATTTATTAAGAATGACTTTGTTAGCTACAATAATTACAGTATGTACACATTATTAAATGTTTTTACATTTCTTTTTGCATTTTTTGTATTAAAAAAAAACCAATTATATATACATCTGTCACATCAAATTAAAGCCCATTTTATCCTTTAAAAAACGGTATATAATATGTGTAGGTGCAATGAATGAGGAAGGTGGAAATTATGGTTAAACAAATACATAGCAAAAATGGTAAAACTGCTCCAATCCCCTGGAGCAAAAGATTTTTCTGAAACTGTGTCACTAAGGGGTTAATACCTTCTGGACTTGGTAGCTGGCGGCCCCGATAGAGATCTGTCAGGAACAGACTGTTTATGAGAGTTGACTTTCCAAGGCCAGATTCACCTGACAAAGAGAAGATGATTAGAAGCTTAGCAATTCACTGGTCATCACGCATTCATCTAAATGGCTTATAGTTCAGGTCTGGGGTCTGCTAACTGCACAATCACTGTAGTCCACCTATAAGTATAAAACAATATAGTAATTATATGACTATGTAACCATGTAATCTCCACAATCCTTTTGTGAAAAAGATTAACACCTCCGTGACTTTGGGATCCCCCAAAGTTTTAAAAGATATTTTCTAATGGAATTACTAAAACTAAACTGGTATAATCTGACTGGGGACATTAAGTGATTGACCACTGAGAAATCTTTTTGTTTTTCCAAATGATAGTCCCATAAACATGCTTGCTCATAGCACCCAACCATGCTTGTGGGGGAGAGTTTACAGAAGAGGGCTTATTCTGATGGCAAGAAGGATACATTTGAAATAACTACAACAACCCAGACAATAGACTGTTCCACTAAAGTTATTCCAAGACTGCTAAGACTAAAGCTGGCCATACACTGTAATAGCTTTATTTGGCCTGCATGGATGGTGTAATCTACCCTGCCAACTATTGCACTCTGACAACCAGCATCTGCAGCTGCCGGAATATCCATTGGCTGCAGTCGCGGTTCAGCTGTCAATTTTCTTCTTGAAAAATCAACTTTTGTGGTGCCTGCAGGGTCACCCACAGATTACATTTTCGCCAATTCACCAGCAAATAGCTGATATTTGATCCGTGTATGGCGCAACTTTAGACCTCATTTAGAGGTGCAGCAGGCTCTACTACCCTCTAAAAAATGATAAAAGACTGCCCAGTGTTCAGGAAGCAATAGTGTCACCTCCGGAATGTTGTTTTTTTTTGATCCCAAGGAGGATTTTTCATTGTACTACCGCACTGCAACTGCGTGGCAAGCACTTGGTAGTGCAGTCCCATTCACTGTGGCAATGTATACAGGACTGTCCAGCTGCAATGTAAGCATTGCAGCAGGTGGGTGAGGAGCAGTAAAACTACAGAAAAACCACCTGATTTTACCGCCCTTAAGCTGCCCATCCAAACGAGACCTTACATGTTGCCTTATGTGGCTAAAAATGGCTTGGGTTGGCCAATTATCATGTCATGTACCTTAAGACATGTGACCCCTCCTGTCTAGCTATCAAACATCTGCTTGCCCAATAACATAACATATATGTAACTTTATATGTTTTCTCTACCCACTGTATGAATGTTGGAAATGCAACAGCATACTGATTGTATTGCTGATGTTCAGAGATGTAATATTGTCTTTTGAGCTGTAGATGGCGCTGTGGTGCAGTGTTGGCCTCTATGCTTCTGTATGTTTTTCTATGATTTATATACAGGAAGTTCTGTATGCTGTATAATGCTGTATATATAAATGTGTATATAACATATATATAATGTTCTTCTAAGCAAGTAAAACTTAATTCAGTATTCCTCAAGATTTCAGTGCTTCATCTAAACACGTAACCAACAAAGAATACGTACTGCATGTACTAATTTAAATACCCAGTTTGGAATAAAAAGCTCTTTAATATTAGGCTGCAATTAAATACCTTGTGTTTTAAGAAGGCTCTACAGTATTTAATATAAATGAAAATGAATTTATTAACCTAAAAGGCTGATTCACAACCCTGGGCAACGCTGCCCAAAGCAGTGCCAATGAGAAGACAAGGCAGAAAGCCTGGCTTTGTCTGCAGTATTGTGGGAATGTGCAACATGTTTATATTATTGTAAACACGAAATAAAAATCAACCACAGCAGTGGTACATATCTATGGCCTCAGGAATCTATACAGCAGATTATAGAGTCTAGCAGCATGGGCATAGCCCTTTGCTCACCATTGGATCGACTATCCAGAAACTAAAAAGGGCAGCAATACTAAGCCAGAGGGCTGTCAGAGTGTAGTCAGTAAACTAGCAGGGATCAAAAGCAGCATGTATGGTGCCAAATGTGAGACACGAGCAAAGTCAGGAATATAGCCAGGGGTCACTGATGGGGAAAACCAGTGCAAGCTTTAAAAACAGATCTGGAAGTTCATGGTCAGAAAAAGAAATAGAAATTCATGGCCAGAAAAAGAAATCCAAACAATCAGGCCATGCCTCCTTCCACCTTCATATGGTTTTCAAACCTCAGGGAAGAAAGGGAATGGTGCATGATAGACATGGGAGGAAAACCTAGAGTGCCAGAGGATCTAATACTGAAGCTGAACAGCCTTAAGGATGACACAGAGACAAATGGCCTGCAGTAAAGCACTTGATACCCAACCTCTCCCCAAACAGACAATAGTGATGCAAACTGTAGGTATGGCCCTGACATATATAACATTCTTTTTCCACATTCTAAGAGACTGCTAAACACTATAATAATTTTCTAAATATTTAATATTACATCTTAAACTTTACTTCCTTAGAATTTTGTAATATCATGTACAGCTGCAAATCTGTAATAATATCAAGCAAAATAGATGGAATTCAAGTTATATTGCAAACTTGAGACATTTTTCATTAGGCCTCTTACAAAAAAAAAACATGCCCAACATAACCTAGTACCTTCTAGAGGTGACAGGGTGTTTTTCTTGCTTACCTGCAACCATGAGGGTGAATTCAAAGCCTTTCTTCACATACTTCCTGTGCACCTGGTTGGGAAGAGTCGCAAATCCAACATATTCTCTGTCCTCCTATAAGAGGTGAAAAAATATGAAATGTGTATACCGTATATAGTGTTGAAGTGCATTCTAATATTTCAATCAATGGCAGGCAGCATGTGATATCTTTCAAGAACTCCATGATCTACTACTGCACAGCATTTGCCAGAAATTAGACAGCAGTAAAATGGTATATTCCGGACATATTAAGGGGGTTAATATGCTATAAGAAATCACTGTCTTCACTGTGCTCTTTTCACTGGCTTCCTGAATAAAATCAATTGCATTGTAATCTGTAGAGGTCACTATGGTCAGGCTCTGTATCTCCGTATATAACATATCTATTCAGGAAACTAGGATAAAGACTGTAAAAGAAAACAGAGAATAATGGAATTACTTTTTTTTTGTTTCTATAAGTTTTATTTGATACCATTGTGGAAGCCATAATCCTTTGTAGTATTACACTAAGCCATTAGACTGGAGGCTTCATTTAAATACAAATCTAGAAACTGATCTCTGATTGGCTAATTTGGGCTATGGTGCTTCATTGCTATTACCTCCTTGATTTTAATGTAACAAGAGTAATAAGCCCTCTCAAGGCAAAGTGGATGATAACAAAAAAAGGTTAGAGGCACTTAACTGTGTGTCAGGACAAACAAAAATGTTTTTGTTCTCAGTAATAAAAAAAATACATGTTCTCATGTTTAACCCTTTAAAATGTTTCAATTACAAAAAATACCTGATCTACCAGAAATCCAGTGTGCCATGTTTGGGCTGACAACACAAATGGGGTCTATTCACTAAGCTGTAGGCTTAGGCAGCCGAGTGAAAGATCGACCTGAAGTGAAGTGAGCTGAACAATGTTCGGCTATTCACTTCAGGTTTATATGGCTGATTTCAGCCGTATATCGGCTGAAATCAGCCGTACATCAGGTGGCTTTGTGTGGCTTCAGGTCGGCCGAACATGCCCGAAGTGCAGAAGGAGTTCGACTTAGCAACATCTGGATCGGCTAAGCCGAACCTTCGACAGGCTACTCGCTGCTGTTTGGTCTATTCTTATAGATGCCGAACAGCAGTGAGTGAATAGCCGAATGCCGCTGAGCGGCATTCGGCTCGGCTGTTCTGCTCGGTCTCTCTGTGGGACCGAGCAAAACAGAAAAATAGTAAAAAAAGTAGAAAAATAGAAAACGATTGTGCAGAGCTAGCCTTCTGCTGACGTAAAAAAAAAAGAAGAAAAAAAAGATTTGGCCATAGGAATGCATTGCTAGATTCCTATTGGCTATTTCAATTTGCAATAGCCAATAGCAAACTAGCTATTGTACCCCACTGCTGATGTCAATCACTAGTGGGGACCTGATGGAGAACTGCAGCAGAGGGCGGGTGCATTAGCCAGTTTGCTATTGGCTATTGCAAATTGAAATAGCCAATAGGAATAGCCCGTACAGCAGCCCTTCGGTTCTACTGAACCGAAGGGGTCCTGGGGCCGAAGCTAGATGAAGGATCGGCCGAAGCTACGGCTAGATCCTTATGGTGCTTCGTGAATAGACCCCCAATGTCTTTGCTTCTACGAAATGTTGGGTAATGTTGCCAACCCTACCTGCTGGACAACAGAACTCCACCTATCCCTCACCGCTCTCTGTCGCTCTCCACATGCATACATTAATGTATTTCCCATCAAAACAATGATGTTTGCTCAAATGTGATGACCCTATCTTTATTTGTATGGACAGCCATAGCTTTAAAGCAAAGATGAATACCATTTTCCCAGTTTGGATTTGGTTGTATTCACAACATATTGGCTGACATGTTTCCCTGGCAAATGCCACCATATGTATTAAGGACAGTAGCTACTTTTTAGCAGCGCTTGTGAATATGCTGCTGGTACTTTCCATGGTGCTGAATTTTTTTACACAGGTGTTGCACTTGGAGGTCTAATTTGGAATCTCATTAAATACAGAGTAAGACAAGTACTCCCAAGGGACATATATAGATGTCACCGGGTACATTGCAAGTGAAACTATGAACAATAAAATTACTTTTTAAAAGCTTTTTTTTTTTAAATGTACATTTTATGTTTATTTATACTAAAAAACACTGAACAGAGGGTAATAAATCCAAACAAGACCCTAAAACTTTTCACTATAGATAGGTTGGCAAACTACTACAGATAAACTAACGCAGGTTCGCAACCTTGTCTCCATAGCAAATCATTGCATTTTCATTGTATAGTACAATGATACCCCATGCAAAAAATGACATCAGGGGAATGTGCAATAAATGTGATCTTCATTATGAATAGGTCTAGTTATAACATCCACTGGAGAACAGATGTTACTTGTGCTTTATAAATAGGGTTTAATACATCACCCATGCATAGCACATCTTTATAAATATGCAACAGCAGCTAGTATTTTCTATAAGGGCAACTTGCTTTTTTATATCTAACTGGCTTTGTCAACTAGACAGTTATTATAATACGATCTTTAATGTTCTACAACCGATATCTATTCCATACGGAATCAGAATGTGTCATGTAAAACTGACATTTATCTCCACCAGCTTCTTTATAAATATGTGCTTAAGAGCAACAGTCAGTGATGCCCATTGCCCACAACCACTAAGCAGATAAAACCTGTCAGATTCCAAAAGTTAGACAGCGCGAATCTGAATGGAGGTGGCAAAGGGCAGCATGGATTATGCATACTTAGCAAACACGGATACTCGAGATTATATAAAAACAGCAACTACAGGCGAAAAAAATATTAAAAAGTAAAATTGAAGAAAAAATATATAATACAGTCCTGCCCTAAAATATAGAAAAGTATTATCTGCATTAAATTCCCTCTATAACTATCTGACACACTACAAGGAGGAGTAAATTAAATGATGGGTATGGTTTAAGGAAGACACCAGATGACTGGCATACATTGGAAGCTATTGCTAATTAAAAGAGGAGTTTTTACAGAAAAGTATACTATGTAATGCTAGAAGCTGGACATTTTCTGCTTCACTGAATGCAAAGTTATGCTTGCAAATAATATACTAATGTAGAGATGCATTCCCTTGAACAGGAAGGGAACCAGACATTTCACATGTAGTTATTCAACCTGTAAGAACGTTTCTCAGGAATAACTTGCTGAATCAAAAATGTTCCCATGTTTTATTTCACTTTTATCTGTATCCACTAGTTGACTGAGTGTGTAGACCCGTTCAACTGACCTCAAAACAGTTAAGTTTTTTTTTTTACATTTGATCCATTAGATTAACAGATTTAACCAATACCGGTAACTATTTAGTGGGCTTCATAAGAAATAAATTCAGTTAAAATGTTTGCATATGTGTGCCAAAAGAATGGGCACTTGACAGGTTTTATTACCTCCCAAGCACCCTCCAACAGTTGAGCATGACAGAGTGTAATGTGCCCAATATCTCACTTCTGCATTCATCAGCACCACATTGCTCCACTCTGACCCAAATATTGCCTGCAACGTTCAGGCCACACCAAGCCATTAAGCTTAATGGCTTTCAATGACAAGCTCTCCTTTTTTTCTCTGCTGGGAAAGCTATTGCAGCACAGCCAAGTGGAGGTCCATTCTGCATCATCCATAGCCTGTGTGAACAAATCCGTACTGGTAATGTTTGCTGACAAATAAAATCAAAGGTAACAACTGATATGTGGCCAATTTTAGTTTCCAGAACATATGTATTTTTGTCTAGAAAAAGGAGTAAGGGAAAATTACAGAAAATGGTGAGTCTATTTGTATCTAAAAGTACCATATAACATAATCAAATTAAAGCTTTAAAGAAACCATCTTTTATGTTAAAACTATCCATAGAACTTGCCATGAGGTTCCAAATGTGTAATCACTCTTTCATTTTAACAGATCAAAGCCAACCAGGTCTAAACCAGGAAAAACTTCTGATCATCTAAGTTCTGCAAGCTTTTACTACTTTCTTATTTGTAACACATGCTGTCATTTAACATACTGGATTCTGAAAAAGGTCTGACAACACTGAATCATTGGTTTCCAAATCCAATACTTCCGGCACAACCAATCGACAACCAAGTTTTCACACACACACACATGCACACACACACACAGCCACAAAAAAGCAGAGTCTTGTTGAGGATAGGCTGCTCATATCCAAGTCTATAACACATATAAACACAAATAGGACATATGGCCTTGTTGTTCTTGTGAAATGTATTTATTTACTAAAGCATTATAAAAAGACAGGTACTCACAAGATCAAAATATAAATATGCTTATCTATACATGGCTTAACCACATTGCATATCAGTAAATGCAGAGCTTTGTCTCCCAGGATGCTGGTACCAGCCTGTGGTGTGGGTTGAGAAAGAAAGATGGCAATCTTAGCACACTGCAGACTGGTGCCACTGTGAGACAAAGCTGTGAACTTACTGATATCCAGTGTGGCTCAGCCATAATAGATAAGCACAATTTGTCTTTATCTTCTCATGAGTACCTGTCCTTTTATAAAGTTTTAGTAATTTCACAATTTTCATGTATTTCACAAGGACAAGGCAATTTGTCTTATTTGTGTTCCTTAGATCATTGGTACCTGGCCTGACCAACTATTACATATCTTTAGGAAATCTAATCTAGCCTAAGAAGACATCTGCTGGCTGACGAATGTGTCAGCTGGTTGAATTTCTGTGGCCGCGTGATCTTGTGTAGGCGGGCACTGGAGTGTCTGCACTGATCAAAACATGCTTGCTTTGACAACACAAACATGTTAATACCTTATCTTTCCACAGTATGATACTGTGGCAGTTAGAGCTCCTGTCCTCATTCTATAGTCTATGAACTCTATATGTTGTGGGCACAGAACTATTATTTTAAAGGGTGTACCTTACTGGATGGAAAGCCCAGAAATTGGATTGGGTTGGATTTTTCCAGTGATTTCACTGGAAGTGATGTATTTACCTTAAAAACAGATTAGTTATAAAGCATTTTACCTCACTAGAGTCATAAGGGTCAAGTTTTCCCCATGGGCTTTTAGGTCTAGAAGGACTTGGAGGTGGTACCAGTGGTGGACAGCCCCAAACTGGAGGCAAGACAGGAAGGGTCTGGCTTATGTCCTTCCCCTCATCAATGTCCTCTTTAATTTGCCTAACAGAAAGGAGCTCAGGGTCTACATGGGCCTGCATGGTATCATTATAAAAGACTCTCTCGTCGTGTAGATCTCGGTGATATTTCTGCTGATCCCACTGTTTTTCAGTTTCCTGCTCCCACCAAAGTTTGTTGTCCAGATGTTCTTTGTGGAATTTCTCCTCTTGCTGCTCCTTGCTAAGCCTGACCTCCAGCTGACGCTCCTTGCGTTGCCTCTCTTCTTCCTGTTGCTCCCTTCGCAGAGTCTCTTCTTGATGTTGCCTGTGAAGCCGTTCCTCCTCTTCACGTTGCTGCTCCCTGCGGAGCTTTTCATCCTCTTCGCACTGCTCTCTGCGCAGCTTTTCTTCCTGATACTCTCGACGGAGTCCCTCTTCTTCTTTATGTAGAGTCTCTTCCTCCTGTTGTTCTCCGCGAAGTCTATCCTGCTCCTGCTGCTCTTTCCTGTAGTAGCCCTCCTCCTTTTGGAACTGTTCCTCCTGTTCTTGTTGCTCTGCTTGGGCCCTTATCTGCAGGCCTTGCTGCTCTATGAAAAGTTTTTCGTTTGGCTCTTGAGCTCTGTTGCTGCTTTCTCCAGGAAACGTACGAATTATTTCCTTTAGCTCCTCATCTTCTGAGTCATTGAGCAGAAAGTTGCGGATCTGGAAAAAGAAAAAAAGAGGGGAAAAAAAGATTTAATTAACGTGAAAAGTTTCATGGTTCTGTGTTTTCTTGAAAATTGTGAGGAAAATGTCTGCATCTGCACTGGCTTTTAACTTAATTTAGACCTCAAATGGAAAACTAATACAATTAGTTGGATGGGACATTAGATATTGACAGTAGGTAAGGATCAATCAGACATTCTAATCTGCACTTTTACTAATTACTGGCTGAGCCTAAGGACAGAATTTACAACCCTCAAATTATTTCTATAACATCTTTAAATATCCTAGCACATACAGTACATATATATATAATTTTGAAAAGAGTAGACCATGAGGCTTTATGACTACATAAAAAAGTATACTGTAGTCACATTCATATATTTTATAGTAAAGATGTTATTCCTTAAAGGGGTCATAGCAGATTATATATACATTTTTAAAGTAAAGGGAGTGTCAGGATAATAGAAAAGGTAATTAGGGGGCTAATTGAAGCATTGTAATTTTTTTGGGGGTTTCTGTGAGTTTTACACAATTTTGAACTGTTCTGCACAAATAAATAATTCAGAATGAAGAGGCTAGATGTAATCTAATTTTATACTACTGGGTGAAACCAACATGTCACCTAATACATTAAATTTTATTTTTTTATTTTGCCACAAAATATATAGGAAATGATTATAATCCCGGTATCCACTATGACACTGATCAATATTACATAAACATCAGCACTAACTTTAACAATGACAAATGACAAAAAAACTAACTCTGACAAATGGTATAAAACTATAGATGCCTAGAGACATAAGCGATGGATCATTGAATGTCTTTTTGGGGGAGGAGGGGTATTCCACTAAAAGAGAGATCAAGGACCGCTAGAGTTGGTTTAACACTCTCACTCTCCATAGGCAAGAGCATCCATGTTTACTTGATGCTTGTACCTTGCCCTTTCATCCTATGACTGCATGATCATTGGTTGAATCAATAAAGTCAGTTAAAGTAGCTTAAGGTGACTGTGAGAGAATATTATTTCAATTAAAATACAAATTTGTAAACTAAACATGAGATTGTAGTCCATCACGGGAGTGAGCTTGGAGGAAGGACTACGTTAGAACACACACAGGGACCATAGGAAACAACGGTATCCACCCTCCAGAAGGAAGGACAGTGTCAGCACCAATTCAGAGATGATTTGGGGATCTACAGCCGAGTGATACACAAATAAGATACATTTGTGTTAATAGTTAAGGTACTTGAATGCATTTTTAAGATTTAATTTCTGAGATTAGTGTCACTTTAACACCAATACTGGAAGGCACCAACTATCATAGGTTATTTAGGGAACATTGTATAGCAATGTTTTGTGAACGTTAATGAAAAAAACATTGATTATGTCAGCAGAACTCACACCAAATACACGAACAAAGAAAGAAATCAATATATTCAGTCACAATAACAATGCAGTTACAGTCCACACAGTAATATGTCAGCGAGCTTCACTACTTCCTTTAATGTAGCAAAAATGCTTTATTAAACAAAAATGGGTTTCATGTATCAAAGTGCAAGCCATGAAAACTGTTAGTATTGTTCCACATCCACAAATCAGATTCAAATGGTCATGTTCCAAGGCAGATTATATTTAATTTTCTTAATTTATGTAGTACGGACAATTGTGAAGCACTTTTATCAGTCCCTGACTTTACAGCTTATAATATTTAAGTTCTTCATCAGCCTACGTGAAATGTTCATATATTGGAAAAACACCAATCATTTTAATGAAATGCTTGGGGGATGCCTTTCAACTGTATGTGGTGATAGAGAACAATACAATTCTCACAGACAGTGTCAGCAACATGCATTCTGCCACTGCATAATTTACATGGCAGCATACAAAGGGCAGCTTTGCCTGTGTCAGGAACAAGTGGCACAACCAAAAGACAACTTGAGTGAGGCCAGCCAGCCTATGCTAGCTATGTATCCAGTGCTATCAGATTAAATAAATGTAATGGCAGCTATGGCATAAAGGGAGATTTGGAGTAATCCTCTATTGCGCAGAATTGTGCGGTGACATGCTGCAGTTTTGTCTGTTTAAGCCACACATGTGAACCCAATCTGTAAAAAACAAACACCAGGTTGACAGATGCATTTAACCACTTCAAGACCAGGTGTTTAGACCCCCTTCCTGGCTCCCGGAGGTGGTTAAGCAATAACATTCAATAACTTTTGAGTGCTCAGGCTGGACCACTGGTGGGAGGTGGTGGCCTTACATACACTGCAGGTACTAGTCTGCCCTGCTACACATGCCATGTCAGACAGGGTCTTTAACGCATTCGAGGGAATTTGTGACTGAGACGTTGAATGTAACCCTTTCGCTGCCAAGCCCTCCGGAACATTTTGCACCTCAGCTGGCCACCCCATTTCTTCAATTTTTCCCATTGATTTGATTTTCACCTGCTGCGTTGCTAGCGTTTGTAATAGACCCCCCAAACCATATATTTTCTGAAAGCACAGGCCCGGTAGAATCCCAAGATGGTGATACTAAATTTGTAGGCCCTGCGATAATTGCACAAATGTTTCTCACATTAATATTAAACCGATAAAAATACACAATGGAATGGATAAAGCCATACTAAAATCAGTATCAGTGCACAAAAAAATGATTTTCTGACTAAATCTAAAAGATAAAACTGTATTGAGTTAACAAATAACAAATATATTCAAATTTGAAATTGTGCCTTTTTGCAAAAAGGTAAAAAAATGAGGGAACGCAAAACTGTAAATAAGCGACTTAGGTTAAAAATCGTTTGTGCGCTGTGTTGGTGTTTGTGTTGTGATAAAATTATACAGGTAACTATTTAATTGCAACACATGGTAGCACAATGCAAGGCAATGCGTCACAAAGCTTTGCCATGCGCTGCCACGGTTAAATTAATGTTTTTTTAAAAAAAAAAAAAAAAAATCATGCACTGCGATGCGCTCTAACCACGCACTGCAGCTCATGTCCATGGCGTACACCACAACATGGTGCACGTGTATGTTATGTGTGTGGGGTGGAGTGGGGTTGTGGGTTTTTCTTATTAGTTTATTTTTTTTTGCAAATGTTTTATTTATTTTTTAATACAATTTTTGTTTTACTTTTTTTAAATACATTTTTTTTTTTAATACTGTTGGGCTACGATTAAATATCTGAGGTCTAAACAGACCCCTGACATTTCCCTTTTGAAATAGAAAAAGATATTGAGGATGCGGAGTCCTCAATTTCTTTTTCTGCAGTCTCTGTTCTAAATGAATGGAAAGCACAGATGCTTCCCATTCATTCACAAACTGGTGCTTCTCCTCATTGAGAAATTCATGAATGAACAGGCAGTGATGTAAATCGATAATATCACTGATATTTACTGATCCTCCGGTCAGCCACGCAGACAGCCACTGTCATCCTGAAACTGACAGGATGACAGCGGCTCCTCTGTCCTCTCTGCCCACTGCTCTCTCATGCTGCTCGATCATCGTGATCGAGCGGCTTGCTCCTCCAGTCCCCCGCCAGGTACCGGTACTTCTATTCGGATCCCCGCTGCCTCAGCCCATACAAGCGGGGGAGAGCCGCGGGGATCCAAAGAGACACAGATCCTTGCTTGGAGCTGCTCCAGGCAGGGAGGAGAGGCTGAAGATGCCAGCGGGGGTGGGGGTGGGGGTGGTCGCTGAAGCGACCATGAGCTTATAGCAGAATGGTAAATGTCACCGACGTAAGGCATACTGAACCGGCGTTTTGGGAACAGTTTTGTTCCGTCGTATGCCTTACGTCGGTGGCAGGGAAAGGGTTAAATAGCCTGGAGTGAAGATATGTGGTGTTTTGGGTGCACAGTCTTCTAAAACATTTTGGGTGTAGTTTTCAAAGGATACAGACTGTCAGCAAGAATTGACTGATGACGTCCAATTGACACAAGGCTGAAAGTTAGATTTAAAACTATAAATAAACTGATGAATATAAATTACAGTGTATTATTTCAGAGACAAAAGCCAGAAATATTGTGTAGACTCTAGGCAGAAATTTCAAAGGGAGAAGCCAGGCAGGTTTTTAGTTAAGAAATCAAAATTACAGTGTATTGTTCAGTGAAAAGAAACTGACAGATTGGTTACACACCATGTAAGCAGCGTTAGTAGGCCACAGTTAAAGAGGATTGAAACCAGGCAGGTTTCAATCAAAACATCAACAATTCTGGGTATTATTTCATTGTAGCTGATAAAATATTATGTTGGCGCTGATAAAATGTATATCTATGTGACAGCTTTGATATAAAGGTATTCCCTGCCTCCTGAAAGAACAATCAACATGTGACTTGGTGAAATGGTCATTAAAATAGCAGAGCTCTTGGAGAAGTGACACTGAAGGATGAATGGATGCCTGAAGGTCATTATCCCATGGGACAGTCAGACCCCCTGCTGGTATTTACTGACCACACCTGTTTAGTAATGCAGCATGCATGCTGGGGTGTGGGCAGGGGCATATGATGGAACCTTCTTCCTGTCTAAACATCGGCATAAACCTAACTCACATGTCGGGACTGTGGTAACCCTTCATGACCTCTTGAATAAGTCTTTCTGGACTCTAAAATCAAGAATGTGATACGCTGAGACCTGCTTAAAAGTTTAAAAATTGCTCTTAGTTTTCCAGATTTCTCCAAACATGCCCCAAAGATCACCATTCGACTCAAGGTTTCATCATGTATAAAACACAGAAGAGTACTTATAGGGGAATTGTTTTTTATTATAACATAAACATAAAAGCTAATGCACTTAGAGTTTAAAACTAATTCCAAATTCGCAATGACAACCTGCTTTATAGGAAAGACAGAGACATCCCACAAACCCTATATCTGGCATCAACAGACCCCACTTGACGCATCTTGTCCTATGCAACTTTCTCAGGAGAGGCGTCTGTTGATTCAAGTGTAGTCCAAATTATATTACTCATTTTCCCAATTGCCCTATTCAGATTCCTCCATCTCCTTTTTAGCAGGTCCTGCTCCTCCAACCTCCATAACAATCATGAAAGATTTGTTGCCCATAATTCTGCATCACTCTGGCCTATCCTCTATGTAACTACCTCCCATACCAGAAGTGGCATAAGATCTTAGATTTTATACCCATATCCTTCCATATAGCACCCTAAACAAAGATCGCTAAATCCTCATGTCTAAATCTTATATCTCATCTAAAGTTATAGGACTTCAATAATAAGAGGCTATGAATAATGTTGAATTTCATTGAGTTAGAAAATGAATGAATGAAACATATTTGTTTCTTTGAGTTAGAAGATGCATGTTGGTACTTAATAGCTGCGTGTGCATAACCTCTGGCTCACTCACATATTGTTGAATCAATTTTACAAGGCCACATTTTGAAAAGGACCCCCAACAGCCATATTAACATCTAGAAATCAACAGTACTTATGCGGTACCCATGTGCTTATAGTATTCAATTATTTGCCCTAGATTCCAAATGTAGGAGTCAATATGTGTTGTTTATTCACCGAAAAAGCCACAAAAAGATTGTTGTAACTATGTTCACAGTATTAAATTAAATTATTTGCATATGCCGAAATTTGATTAACAAAAAAGACCCCAAAATATGTGTAGTATTACACAGTCATTTTAAAATCTAGAAATCAACATTAGAGTGTCATTTATGTGCCGAAACACATCCCAAAAGACTGTAAAACCTATGTAATAGTATTAAATTAATTGCAATAGGCCACAATTTGAACAAGACCCCCAAAAGCCATTTAAAAATCTAGAATTCAACATTATCACAATATGTCAATTATTCACAGACAAAAAACGCCAAAAGATTGTAGCACCTAATTTTGGCACTTGAGCCTTTTTGGAAGAGGGCCCCCAACAGCCGTTGTAAAATATCGAAATCAATATTAGAGTGTAATTTATTTGCAGAAAAAAATATCCTTAACGAGTATTAAATTATTTGCAAAAGGCCCCAATTTGAACCACCAACAGCCACTTTAAAATCTATAAGTTAACATTAGATGGTCATTTATTTGTAGAAAAAAAACACCCCTAAAAATTGTGCCTTCTTTTGCAGTATTTATTTGCTCTAAGCCCCAATTTGAACAAGATCCCCAAAAGCCATTGTTAAATCTAGAGGTTAACATTAGAGGGTCATTTATTTGTAGAAAAAAAACACCCTTAAAGATGATTGTGCCTTCTTTTGCAGTATTCATTAATGTGTGCCAAGCCCCAATTTGAACAGAGCCCCCAGCATCCATTGTAAAATCTAGAAAGACATCATTAGAATGTAATTTATTCACAGAGCAAAGCCCTCAAAAGATTGTTGTGCCTACATGCTCAGTATTACATTATTTGCAAGAGCAGCCAATTTCAACAGGATGCCCAACAACCATTTTAAAATCTAGAAATCAACATTAGTGTTGTCTATTTGCAGAAAAAGCCACCAAAATATTGTTGTGCCTTTGTTTGCAGTATATTCTTTGCACTAGGTTCCAATTTGAACAAGCCCCCCAACAGGCAATTTATCTACAGTATATTCACAGAAAAATGTCCCCATAAGATTTTTACACCTAAACTATTTGTCAGACCCAATTTCAACAGGACTTTCAACAGCCATTAGAGTGCAATTTATTCACCCATTCCTCCCCTTCAAAAGAATGTTGTGTCTGTGTGGGCAGTAATATTTTTTTTTGCGCTAGGCACCAATTCAAACAGGACCTCCAACAGCCATTTTAAAATCCAGAAATCAAAATGAATGTAATTTATTCGCAGAAAATGAATCTAAATATTGTAGTATACTTTAAAACACTTTTACTAGGTTGATTTTCCAACAGGAAACAAACCAACCAGCTTTAAATAAAAATCTGCATTATAGTGTATATATTTTAATGTGTGTAGAGAGTATATGCATGGTCTTTAAAAACAATAACCAAGCCATTTTGTTATCAGGAACCACATCAGCTAGCTTTTAAATAAAAATAAATCAACATTACATTGCAATTATTTTACAGGCACTCAAGATATTCTACCTCTGTACTGTGCATCATACCGCTGATCTCTATACTGTGTGTCATACCGCTGATCTCTTTACTGTGTGTCATACCGCTGACCTCTGTACAGTGCATTACATTACTGACATCTGTACTGTGCGTCATAATGCAGACCTCTGTACAGTGCGTCATACCGCTGACCTCTGTACAGTGCATTACATTACTGACATCTGTACTGTGCGTCACACCGCTGATCTCTGTACTCTGCGTCACACTGATGTGGAGCCATGGACAGGTGCACCTATAGTTTTTGCTTTTAAAAATGTAACTTTCTAGATTTTAAATTTAATGATCAGGAATACATAATTGGATTAAACGCTAGTAATTAATATCTGTTTGGTGTTAAGTTTTAAATAATAAGCAGAAACCTATACACAGCGATATATTCAGTAATGTATTTTGAATAGAAATTAATGTCAATGAACTCCTATCTATACTGTTTATAGAGCAGCAGATGTAGAGAATGTTAAACCTGCCCTCTCATACCCCTCCTTGGTCAGACAGTTGGGTTCCGCTCACCATTAACTGTCAAGCTACAATTGATACATTGATTGATACAGTATCCTCTGGTGCTGACCTTCACACTGTCTAATCTCATGAGCTTTATTCAGATATGGCTCGCTCTCATTCCTGTTCCTACAGTGCAACATTTCTAGGCCATCACAAAAACAACAATCCGGAAATGTTTGCAGTATGAACAATGTTTATTTCAATAAGCTATTATGCTTCCTCAAAAAAACTTCTGAAAGGCATTTTTGGCACTGCGAGATTCATCCCATTGCTCATAGAGGTGTCATTCTAAAGTAACTAATTGACATAAATAGATAATCCAAGGTCTTCTCCATCAGCATTTCACCTGATCTTCTCTGAACTCTTCAATTAGAACTGGATAAATATAAAATAAGTACTAAAGTAGGGTAGTTGTCCAATAAAAAACATTCAGAGCTCACCTTCTGTTTTATACAAATACTATATATCAGACGTACATCGGCTTGCTGCGGCATTCGGCTCGGCTATTCTGCTCGGTACCTCTGTGGTTTTGGGTTTAGATACACTCTAAAGCTTTCCCTTTTAAATTCATAAGAAAACAGTTGTGTTTCTAATATTATATATATTATCTGTCTGTTACTAGGATGATTTCCTGCCAGCCTTGCTCAGGCATGACACAACATGACACAGGCAAGTGGAGTCTCTTTTAAAGAGGAACTTTACCAATATCTTCAAAATAAAAACAAAGCACCTTTAGAAATGTTTAGTAATGACAATCTACAAGCACATACTTCTAGTTAATTGCCGGCATTTTATTTTTTGCATACCTTATTTTTCTTTTCTTCCCTAGTAATCTGACACTGGCCATTTTAACCAACTGCAGATTACTAGAGCTCCCTTTACTTCCTGGAACTCTGGCACAACTGATTGGGCACGATTACATAATTTGTGCCAAAGTGGAAAAAAAGAAATTGTAAGTAAAATAGCTAATGAATGTAAGATGATTTCATATCAGCATGCAGAGCTGTGTGCTTATGTGATTTTTACTCAAAGGGGGTAAAGGTCCACAAAGCAGTAAATGCAGTGTGTTATAGAGAAGTGAATGATGTGAAGCCCAGCCAAGTAATATCCCAGCACATATAAAAAAATATAGAAACAGATGCCACTGGCATGACTGATGCCCATTTACACCAGGGCTGTGTGTTAATCACATGGTATTGTGCTACGCACCTACCATGCCTTACAGTGCGGCAGAGGTGTCACGTTGCTATTCATTTGAATGGCACCCCAAACACACCTCTAACCTGCAATGTGAGTGTCCTGTTCAGCTCCTGGCAACCAGTGACATCACTGGTTGTGACTAGCTGGGTGGGATGCTAGCCAGAGCGTCACAGGTTGCTAAGAGCGCACCTGCCACCTGCCGCTCCCCCCCCACGTAACCCACTGAGATGCCCCATGAGGCAACTGCCTCAGGCTGCCTTATTTTATGGATGGCTCTCTAGGCACCTACATTATTCTGGTCACAATACCAGTTCCGCTCATGATTGGTGGATTACTATTGCTTCCCCTGGGACAAGACTCCACCAGCAACTGATAACTTGCTATGTGTAATGGTAAATGCAATGAAGCTGAGCTCAGAGAGGAAGAGAGCGCATAGCGCAGTGTTTTTTTTTTTTGTTTTTTTTAAACGGAACAGTGATTTGTAATCAGCAAAGCATGCTGTAATGCATTGGGGATTTTTGGGGAAATGTGCCTAAAGTTAAACTAGCCTTTAAACATTACAGAACAAATTTGATTGCATGTGAGTGACTAACTACTAGCTATACCATGACCTGGGTAAATGAGAACCTTCACAGAATTATTGGAAAACCTTTGGGGTATACACCCTGAGACTAGTGCAAGAATATGATGTTCCTGATTCATCAGAACTGAGGAAGCTGTTTAGATGAGTAGCGAAACGTCTTCAACATTACAAAACATGTCCAGTGGATTGTGAATTGCTGCTACTACTAGCTATACCATGATCTGAATAAATGTGAACCTTCACAGACAATATATAAAGTTGTAAATTATAAAAATGATATAATAACAGTAATGTAATAGTATAGCACAGCAGTACATAGGTCTCTTGTGATGTATAAACACAATAGGCATCAATACCTAACCAAAATCATCTCTTAGCTGATCTAATTGACTAGATGGACTTTCAAGGGTTAATGTGCATTTGCATTGTCCTTTGTGCTTCATTCCTCAATAATCCTATTTTTGTTGCTCAGATACAGTTCTTATAGATGAGTGTAGCTGAGAAAGGTTTGTGAACTTTGCTGTAGATAATGGAAAACCTGACAGTACTTCACTGATATAATGAACAGTCAGTGCTATAGTATTGTAGGCCAATTGTTTGAAGGCATATTGGAGAAGGTGTACCAATACAAATGTTTAGAAAAGAAGCAATACATTTTGGGTAAGGTTTGTAAGATCTGGATCTGCATGTAGCACTGTACATTGGAATGAAAAAGTACCTGAATTTCAGCTTATGAAAGGTTATGCCATGGCAGCGCTGGGAGTATAACAAACTACTTTTACAGGACACAGAGAAATGTACATTTCCCTACCTGGCTCTCCTCGTCTCCATCACTCCCGGTCTCTTCACTGCTGCTCTCCATAATCGAAATCTGTATCCCTGGTAAACGTTACTGCTTATATATGGATCAGTAGAGCCACACCAGACAGTGACCGCCCTGACACACATTATTTCATGCTCCCCTTCCCCAATGAACATCAAGTTTACTATAGCATAATTTGCACACTCAGACAGGCAGGCTTTTTACTTGTGTTTAATGGATATTTGACATGTGTGTGGGATATACAGAAACATTGATAGATCAAAAATCAATGTAATTGTATTCGCTATGAGTAGTCAAAGAATCGTGTAGCTTATATAGTGTTACAGTATTATAGTGTTAGATTTACAAATTAAAGTTGTCATTAGTCTTTCTAGTTTTAATCTTCGAATCACCCTGGTCTAGACCAGCCTTTTGCAAGCTTTTTCCCACAGAGGAGCTCTAGAAATAATTTTCAGGTCTTAAGGAACCCCTGCTAAAACTGATTATATGCACCCCTCATGGTACAATGGCATGAACAGTAAGTTGTCAGAGAAGTGCTTCTTTACATTGATGGTCAATGAAGTGTCCCTTACATGGTGGTCAGTAAAGTGCACCTTTACATTGGTGGTCAATGAAGTACCCCCTACATTGGTGGTCAATTTTGGTGCCCTCTTACATTGGTGGTCAATGAAGTGCCCCCTTATATTGGTGGTCAGTTAAGTTCCCCTTTACATTGCTGATCAATGGGAAGATTATTTCCCTTACAGAAAGCTACAAAGATTACTTGTGCCATAGGTTACTTACTTGAGAGATAAGAGGAGAGGCCCATACCGCTGGTTCCAAAAGTTACGTTGGTGGAAACTACACAGACACCATATGGTGGGAAATTGATATGCCACTCTTCGCTGCTCAGAGAAGCCCAAGCAACCTATGGTATCTTAGGGTTCTATGAAATGTTGATTGAGAAAGGCAGTCATAGAAGGTTTGGGCCATCTTTGATTGGGCACTATAGTCAAGCAAGTCCTGCTGTCTTTTCTTGTTAGTGTGTGCACATCCCACACAACCCAGCCCCCCGATGCTGCATTTCAGCTTGTGGGCTGCCAGACAGTTACAATTATACAACAGTTACAGTAAGTGATCACTTAGGTAGAACAGACTAAGGAAATGCTTTTCTCCTGCACAACTAACAACATCATTCTCAAAAGCTTTACCTTTCAGGCCTAGGCACAGTCACTGAACTGTAGCTCTTAGGGCTGCTCTTTAAATAACACAATAACAGAAATAGTAGAAATGTGTGTAAAGCCAGGAAGTCAAACATACAGCATGCTTGAGTGTGTTCTGCTGACCCTCTGCACTTAAAGTGGAACCAAAGTTCAATATGCTTACCTCCGTTCCAGTGATACAACATACGCCAACTCCCTTGCCGGCACCAACATCTTCACCAGCTTTGGTCAACTTGGATGGTTGGCCTGGGATGACATAACTACTGTACAAGTGCATGGCAGTTACTTCATTCAGGACCCAAGGCATGCCAAGAGTGTATACTAAGCCCTGGAAGATTGCTGGCAGGAAAAAACAGCTCTTTTTTGGAGGAGAGACAAAGTATGTCTCTTCTACAATAAAAAAACATCCTGCCAGCAACTTTTTTTACCCCAAGTAAAGTTTCACTTTAACTGCAGGCAGCTCAGAGTCATACAAAAACTGATAAAAGCTGGCATGCCTGCCTTCCCTAGAAATCTGAATCTCCACTTTAGCCAGTAGATGGTGCAAGAATATGATTTGCAGCACCGTTATGATTTAAAAAAAAAAAAAAAAAACACCATGGGGTGATTTACTAAAGGCAAATAGGCTGTTCACTTTCCAAGGACAATTTCCCCGAGCTTAGTGAATGTAGTGAAAATTCACCGAGCAAAGAATACCCAATCACATGCGAGGAAAAATTAAAAACAGTGTTTTTGCTTGCAGATGATTGGATGATGGAAGTATGCAGAGCTTCACCTCATTCATAAAGCTAAGGGGAACTTCCCTTGCAAAGGGAACAACCTATTTGCCCTTAGTAAATCACCACCCATGTCTCATATACCACAAGCTTTTATTCTAGTTATTGGACCTGGTGGGGTAGCTCATTGTCTATACATGCATATTGAGAACTTAGGCAGGACTCAGCAGAACGAATATTTACTTCAGTATATTTGTACATGTTTACAGCATGTTCATACAAATGAGTAATTTTTTTGTTGATTATTGGTTTCTTCTTTAATGATAAAAAGTAAAGTTTGCAAAAGTTATATTTTGTGATATGTCAAGAATTTACTAATGCAGACCTGCATGGTTCTGCAGTAACCAGGGTGACATATACCACATGTATGTTGTTTACCGTCAGGCAGTTTAATACATAATGGTGTTTCTCTATCTTGCTGAGACTAATGAAAAAAGGTCAAATGAATCAAACACGAATTGACTTAAGAAGGTATCTATGGTCAAAAAATAAAAATAAATATGCATTTCTATATTAAATTTTGTATAAGTTCTATCCCACTCCTAATAACCATATCCATCTGGAAGTTTGTAAACTTGCTCTTTGAAGATGCCCATAGGATGAAGTTCTATAATTCACAATTTTACTCAGCCCTCTGAATATGCACTTACTGGTGTCACGATTGTTACAGAGCCTGCCGTCTAATCTGCAGACCAGTATCTAAACAATGTAACATTTGAATTGCTTGCTGAAAGCAATGCATGATGGGACATGTCATTTGGAGACTGCATCACATCAAGCAGCAGAGAAAGAGATGCAAAGCACACTGGGAATTCATAAAAAGGATTTTTTTAAAAAGTAAGCTTTGATTGCATTATGAAAACAAAACTCTAGTATGTATTCCTATTACAATGTTGATGTCACAACCGGATAGTATACACTGGGACTTTACAACTCCTTTAATAGTCATGATGAGGAACAAATATTAGAAGTGTACTCAAAGCAGTTCATTGATTTAATTTGACAGTTTGACAATCCAATCTGAGGTCACAAAATAAAACTGGAAATGATGACAACTCATGTTTGTAGCAGCTTTACCATCGGAAAGCTCCGTGTGATTACTTATTTTCTTTTCTTACTTCAATCCAATACAAATTATCGTCGCTAACTACACAACCGAGGGAAATCCCATAATCCTCTTTGTGTACTATGCTAGGCTTTGGTTGCCATAACTGCAGGTGTTTGGTCATGTGTCACTTGCCCCTGGGATGCTCTCAGTTATGGCTTAATGATCTATTCTTTTCTTCCCATGTTAGAAAATTAAATACTCAAACCAAATGAGTTTAAAAATATCTTGTCACATCACATGCGCCTATACTGCATTATGCTCACTATATCTTATGACTTTCTTATTTTATGTGCACAGATCCTTTGCCATGACAATATACAGTATAAGTTATAATAAACCAGGAAAGCAGGGAGAAAGGGAAAATGGAGAAAGAATAGAAAAAGTTAAAGAAAAGAGTGCAAAGAAAAAGGTTTGAGGATGCACCCCGACCCTCTAAAAACATACTCTTGCTTCACAAAGAAGAAACATGTATACCCAAATAAGTCATCCATGGTTCCCAAATAACTTCAAAGCAGAATCTCTTGTCATGTGTTATACTATAGAGTTTTTCATGAACCATAATCCATGAAACCTTAGCCTTAAAAAACAAGAAAGGAACCCTAGGCGATTTCCAGGCCTTAGCAATGGTCATTTTTAAAAGTTGAAGACAGAGGCGGATTGAGCAAGGCGAACCATGGGTCACATGGCACTCGTACCTGAGTGATTCTATAGATCAAAGTAAACAATCTGTTCCAAAACGGGCGTAATTTAAGACATAACCACCATACATGATGCATGGAAACCATACAATTACAGCCTCTAAAGCACATAGGGGAGGAACCGAGATAAATAATCGCTTCACTTAAGGAGACATTAGGCAGGCCTCTGGAAGATTGGCATCAGTGTTGTTCTAGGTCATCTAGAGACATTTCATGGCCAATTAGAAGGAAAACCCAATAATATAGAGCAAATAAGAGACATTCCTCCACTCAACATTCCAGAATGTAGGCACCAATGTTCATAAACAGTACAAGTTGGGGAAGTGGATGATAATGGGCCCAAAGACGAGATAAAGTGACTAATCTGCATGGAATGAAATAATTCAGATGATGGTAATCGCAGTCTTTCCCCACAATATGCCAGAGAAATAGGTTTACGGTCTTTAAAATAATCAATCCAATACAAACCCTTATCAAGCCACCATTTAAAGGCCTGAGATTGGTGTCCTAGAGAAAAAACTTGGTTCTGGAAAAGGTAAGCCAGGGAAGTGTGAGGTGATGACAAATTGTGACATCTCTTTAATCTATCCCACAAAGATAGGGAGTAAGACAAAGTCGGAGCCAAAATTGTTGGGCGTTACTTAGGTGTGAGCCACTTTAGTAGATAAAAGAGATATTGGAAACTGATTCAGACTCCATGGACACCCAATCCGGTAATTCCCCCTTAGAGTAAGCTATAGATAGTTGTGTTAGCTGAGCAGGCTGATAATAGTAACACATTGTGCACTCCCAAACCTCCCATATTGCGGGTCTTAAAGGAAACCATTTTAGGGAGTCTAGGTTGCTTTTTTCCTTCATATAAATTTGGTAATATAAGTTTGGAGTCTTAAAATATCAGCCCTGTGAATAACAATTGGTAGTGCTGCAAAATAATAAAGAATTCTGAGAAATAGGGGTTGATTTACTAACCTTATAAACACACCACGAACATGTATACACCTCTGTAGTGTGTTCCCTCCCAGCATGATCTATGGGTGGAATCTAAACACCTTTGTAGTGTGTACACACCCAGCAGGTGTGTTGTGCAAAGCCAAGCATGAATTTGCAAGGTGATCTTGTGTAAATTAGCTCTATGTTGTGTTGCTTGCGTTGATGAATGCAGGAATGTAAATGCATGAGCTAACCATTTTTGTCTAAACTGTGAAGCAGCATTATATATGCATCATGTGCATGATTTTTCCATATATGGCATTAGTGGAAATATGCTTTTAGAGACTTTTTGGTTGATAAATACGTTTTGCTGTGTAAAAATCACACGCACCTAGTGCGTGCGTGTGTTTAGGTTAGTAAATCACCCCCATAATGTCATCTTGACTGCATTAATGCGACCTAACCATGATAAATTATATGAGGCCCACTAATTTAAATAATCTTTTAGCTGTCGAAAAAGGTAGGGATAATTTACTGCATAAACTTGAGAGAAATGGGATGGACGTTGAATCCCCAAGTACTGCAAGGAGACAATGTTCCAGGTGAAAGGGAAAGAGGAAATCAAATGGGACCAAATGTCTATCGGCAAGTTTATAGAGCTCTACTAAATAAAAGACAACACGAGCTGCCTGCTTTTACCTGCTTTTACCTGGCAAGTGGCCCATGTGCCCTCTGAAATTACATTGTTGTTTATTTGTATATTGACATGTATGTTGCACAGAGCACCAACGTGAGCAAATGCAACATTCACAATATGAGACAGTCCTTTAATACAGACACACAAAGACACTACATATAGAAACAATAGCTATTTCAGTTACTGCATTTTTTGTTAATTATTATTTTAAAACAGTGATATAAAGCTGCACCTCCTGCACCAACAAAACCCACCTACTCATATACTAGCCAAGCGCCACCCCTTTCACATGCAGGTTGGTAAGAGAAGAGTTTGAGGTGTTCACACTATACAATCTTCTTTAGATATATCAACTATGCAATGAGAGCACGGTCACCTTAAGAAATTAAAAGGACCCGATACAGTCTACCTGGCATACCCCCCCCCCCATCATGTCATGCCTTGTAGGAAGCGGAGGCAGCCTTAGTGCACATCTATGCAAAAATCAGTACATCTCTGCACAATAAATGACAATGCACCCAGTTATGAGAAAATAAACACAGAAGATAACGAGGCTAAGCCCACCAGAGTCACATCTGTTTACGCTTTGTACTAACCACCTAATGTTAAGCAAGTGACAGCAGGGAACAATGTGCATGCACTCACTGGGTAAGGTGGGGAGAAGGAGCCGAGTTGTGATGCTGATTATGATGAGCCACCATCGCTCACCTAGACAAGGTCTGTGCTCCATGGATGCTAGCTGCTGCTTTGCTATGTGATTGACAGCTGCCTACTGTCATCCTGTGCAGGTGCTGTGCATCGTTGTCCACTGCCTCTGCCCCTCTGACGATATATCTGCACTGCCTTTACGTGGAGCTGCAATAAAAATTATACTGTGCAGAGGACAGCATTTGAGACCCTGTACAGTTTGTCGACAGTTCTTGCCAGGCCCCCCTACTCAGCTGATGGGGCCAGGTCCCAGTACATAAGGACTGCCTGTACCCCTCTACTGGCGGCCATGACTTTGAGTTATTTCTTTGAGATATTTCCCTTCACTTACTGTTGTATCTACAGGATAGAAGGTGAAGGGAAATCTCCCTAATAGGACACAGATGGCAAAAAGAAAAATCTGTCAGAGGTAAACCGAGATTTCGGCCACCAAAAACATGGCTGAAAATAGTACTTTGGGCAAAGCAGGTACTATAACGGCTGAAAATGCAGCAGAAAATTCTGTGCATCCCTAACTTCTCTCCTCCCCACTGGATGCCGATCCAGTGGGGAGGAGAGAGGGTTTCAGGAGGCGGAGCGGGGCGAAGACAGCTCAGGATGCCAAGCGGGACAGGGCGGAGACAGCTGTCACAGGAGCAGAGCTCTCCTCCCGCACCACCCAGCTCAGTCTCCCGTTTAAAAAAAATAAATACAATTAAAACATAGTTTAATCGAAATTAAAAAGGTTGGGAAAACAAAGGGTTATTTTCGGTTTCGGCCTGACAATCTTTTTATTTTCGGTCTCGGTCTAAGAAATTCCATTAAGGTGCATCTCTGGTTCTGACCACTCCCTTCCCTCTTTAAGGTGATGAATGCAGGTTGATCATGCCACTCTTAAAGTAGTAATACGCTTTCAAACTTTTTCAATAATGAATCCAGATCAATAAAATGTCCAGTAAAGTATTTCTTTAAATTTTTTCCTAAAAACGTATAGTCATCATGTTTACAAACTGCTGGCTCCAACTCTCTCATCTTGGATTCCCTGAACTTCCTGTGTAGTACAAAGTCACAAGGGACAGCGCAGTCTCCATCAGCTGTCCATATACTAGCTTGGAGGAGGAAGAAAGAGGGTGACTTGCCTTGCTGTGCCTGTGTGTTTGTGGAGACACACACAGCTTACTACCATGAACAAGGGTGGCTCCATAGGACCCTGCAAGGGAAGGAAGCCACCCTAAAACATGATATTAGGGCCAGTGCTCAGGGGGAGCAGCTGATTCTGCAGGTAACAAACTTTTAACCATCAAGATGCAGCATCCATTATAAGTGTTTTTATCAGCATTTCAAATAGCTTAAAAACCTTTTGACCTTAATATCACTTTAACTCTTCCACAACCTATTCATTTTGTGGTACCATAGGAGCAGGCAAAGGGGTCTGTTTATCAATATTTGTACCCAAGATTCACACAACTCTAAACCAATGATTTACATATTTTGACAAGATTCAATTCGAAAAAAGGTCTGAATCTTGGGTGGAAGATTGGTGAAAATCTTGATTAATGGACCCCAAAGAGTATAGACTTTTAAGATGCACCTATCCCACCTCAACATAATAACTGTCCTTTTACTTCTTCCATCAGCTCATCCTACACAATTATTCACTTTTTGTACCACTTACCCTACCTACTAGATTGTAAGCTCTTTCGAGCAGGGCCCTCCTAACCCCCTTGTATTAAAATTGTATTGTAACTGTACTGCCTCCCTCCATTTCATAAAGCAATGCGCAAACTGTTGGCGCTGTATAAAACCAGTACAATAATTATAATAATAATAATACACCTTCATTGTCATTACTGAAGGAACTAGAAGTAGTGTGTCTACCTTTCCTGCCCCCCTTCCTTTCACACACATTTTTTTCCTTTCTTGAGTACAGGTGCACTTTAAAATCTGTGCTGTCCCTTCATATAGATGATTTATGGCAAGTATTTACTGTCTGTGTGTGTGTGTGTGTGTGTGTGTGTTTGTGTGTGTGTACTCTAATGTGAGAAATGTCTAGTAAATTGATTTTTATCATACCAACACACCAAAAACCATATTAGTAGCTGCAGAGCTATCTAGGAGCTGGAGCTGTCAGTCACTGCCACTGAATTCCTTGAAATTGCACCACATTAGTGAATGTGACGTCTTAAGACAGAATGGAGATTGACAAGTCTGCTTCCCAAGAGGTCATGCAAATCCCTAAACACGTTACCGCACTGGTCTCAGCTTCTAGTGTGACAAGTTAAAGTCACTGCCCTTTAAACATCAATTGCATTCACAATTCTACATATGATGGAAATACAAAATGTTCCTTGGCATTAATACTTCTGTACTATTCTCAATATCACTTAGGGAGTTCAATGAACATTTATTTTCCAAAAATGTGTGAAATGAAACATTTCAGATTACAGTTTTGCATGCAATCGCACTTGTTCTATTGTAGTGTAAGATAATTAAAATGCAGAACTCTGCAGTAGACACAGAGAAGCAGATATACACTCAAACTTTAATAGTTGATGTGTCTTCTTATTGTAGCAGTAATTCTTTGATGTTGTGGAAGGATCTAATAATAAAAGGGTCAATTACCAGTATCATTTATTCTAACTGGAAGTCACAAATAAATCATCTATATAATTTAACTTCTATCGTAAGATATGAAGTAATCCAGAGAAAAGATCTTTTATTGTCACGCTAGTTCTGTTTGCCCTTGTAGTCCTAATCTTACAGAAACACACAATCTGTCACTTCCCTGCAGCTCTAATAAGTCCAATTGTAATCCCGTCTGCATCTCATAATAATCTCCCTGCATGGCTTTAGCAAGTGGCCAAGAAGAAGTGACACAAGAAGACATCCTTACCATTTGCTGCAGTGTGAGGGATCTCCCCTGCTCTGGTCTGTATGTTTTCCTGCACCTCTCTCTTCTCCTGCCAGCCTCTGTATTGCTACACCAGAATACGTCACTGATTCTAGTCTGTTACTCTACCTCTCTGTGTCCTGATTCTTCTTTCAGGCACATAGCTTGGAAAGCAATGCAGAGTGCAGAGCTTGTATCCTACTGGAAGACTTTGTAAGTTTATGGCAGTCAAAGAGTATGCTTCTTTCCATCACTCTGACTGCATAGAAGACTCTGCCATGCATATGTATATCTGTATTTGTATTTGTACTGATTAGCAGGGCGCAGGGAGAGATGGGAGCTGCTCAGACTGCTGAGTCTGTTGCTTGGCTCCAGGTCACTGCCAGCTGCTCCCATTCCTGCCTCATTCTTTCTCTCACTTGCTCACCCCCTCTCTTTGCCTCCCTACATTTAAAGCAGGGCCAATCTTAAATTATATGGCACCCGATTCAAATGTATATGGCACCCACTTCCCATCTCTGTGGGAAAAAAAGCAAATATTGCTCATTTTATTAACAATTGGCAATAAAGTTTAGAGTCAGGAAAAAAATCCCCTTGCAGTGTGGCTTCCCCCACACTGCAAGGGGTCACTGCTCTTTTTTATATAGGGCTCTGGTGTAAAGTAGTTTTTCTTACCTGATCCCCGCTCCTTTAGGCTCCATAGATACAACCCCTATCTGAACAACGATTATGTATAGTATAAATAATCAGTTGGCATTTAAAAAAAAAAAAAAAAAAAAAATGTTGTAACATGTATCCTTTTTTACATTCAGAATTGCTGATTGATCTCCTCAGCTTCCTTGCCACCACTTCTACTTCCATACATGCATGTACACCAGCAATGACTGTATGGCATTTATCCAGTAAGTTTTAATATTGGACCATGCCTTGTCAACGTGTGTTGAAACTACTACTTGCCTGTGTGACAAGGTAATAAAGCAAGAATGGGAGACACAAACGTGTCTATTTATACACAATTTGAAGGCCATCACCCCTGCAAATATATATGAACATTTGTTTTGGGAAAGTAATGGCACAAACAAATGTCCCTAATATATATACTTTCCCGGTTCGACTATAGCATGTTGTATTATTACATTATGGCCACTAGATGGAGCTGAGGAGTATCCGGTAAATATTTTTTATGGCCACTAGCACCATCTAGTAGCCATAGTGTATTACAGCACACTACATATGAACTGGGGAAAAATATATATTAGGGACATTTGCCTGTGCCATTATTCACCCAAAACAATATTCGCAAAGTCAAGGGCCTTGTGAATTGTTTATAAATAGACCCCAAAGTGTCTGACAATAGACCTTAAAAGCAGGATTGCTATGTATTATCTTAACAAACACATCAAATGTAAGAAGTTTAAAAGGACTTTTGTAATAACATTACCATGTTAAAGCTTATATCAAATGTTAGTGATTGGAATATGACCTTATGAAGAAATGTACATCCTCCGCCACTTGAAATTTGAAGATCTGTTGTAAATGTAGTGTCCAGTAGGGTTGGGCTTGATGTTCGAGCCGAACGTGAGTTCGACTCGAACGTCGCTAGTTCGTGTGTTCGCCTGCTGAACGCCCTGTGTGCATTGGAGAGCCCTGATTGGCTAAAGCTTTGCACCTGAACTGTGGCCCAATCAGGGCACAGAGAACTGTGAGAACCATGTTCGGGCAAAGTCATGATGACTCTGCCCAATCATAGCTCACCTGTTGCAACAGTAAACAGTTGGGCGGAGCTAGCTGTCACTGCTAGCTCCGCCCAATTGTTTATAAGTTGCCGTCATCTGTCAAAATGCCATTCTACGGCGGGTGTTCGGCGTAGTGATGGGATGGCCGTCGTCATTTAAAAAAAATAATTTCTATTTATTTTTTATTTAATCGAGTCATCGGCGTCGTGGACAACACTGGTCGTCGTGATTGACACTGGATTAGGTTGATGGATCAATTTTTGGATTTTTTTTTTTTAAACAAAGGACTTGTCAAAAATCCTTTGTTGTGGTTTTTTTTTTTCGAATCAAGGATTTTTGATAAAAGTCTGGACCTTTTATTTAAATTTGTTTGAACCCTTTAGTGAATGGGTAGGGGTACAAGTACCGCTTACTCATTCACAAGGGGGGACGTATCTGGGTGCCCCTTTATTAAAGGTGTACCCTGATGTGAATAAGCTCCTTGCCCGCACCCCCGTGCATTGGCACAGGGACAAAGTGTTTTTCCAGGGGCGACCCTGGAAAAGCACCCTCCCAGTGAAGGCATGTGGCCTGGTATTGAAGGGGGGGGGGGCGCTCCCCCCCCCCCCCCCCCTCTCTTGCCCTGCCAGGCCTGTGCTCAGATCAAGGGTCTGGAATTTTAGGGGGGACCCCACGTCCCCCCCCCCATTTGGGGGTGGGGTTCCCCTTTAAAATTCCTACCAGACCTTAAGGGTCTGGTATGACTTTTGGGGGGAACCCCACACTTTTTTTTTAACTGAACTGGGGTCCCTCCTAACATTGCTACCAGACCTAAATGGTCTGGTATTGTTTGAGAGGGGGAACTGCACGCTTTAAAAAGAAAAAAAAAAGTAATTTTTTTTCTTTAGAAATTTCAGTTTTGCTGCAGCAGGTTCTGTACGTCGTATAGATGCGCCACTTTACAGGCAGGTTAAACGGACCCCCCAGGCACTGAATTTAAAGGAATTTTTCATTTTTATTGTTACCCTTTAGGTGATGTTAAAATCACTGCTCCTTTGAAAACAGTATATTTAACCCTTTCGCTGCCAAGGACGTATGGCATACGGACCTACAAAATATTTTCTAAAGTTCTACCTCCATAGACTTGCATTGAGTTTGAGTTCGAACTTTTTGGATGTTCTAAAGTTCGAATGCGAACTGAACTTGGGCCTGTTCGGCCCATCCTTAGTGTCCAGTCCAATATACAGAGCATTGTCTTGTATCCAGTCTATTCCAAGAGCTCTGGCCAGGGGGAACAGGCCAATCTAAAGAGTCTGTTCTTGTGAATTGCCCAATACAAATGTCTGATGATAGATCTACCAGTCCTAATTCTAAGTTTAAAGCTGGTTGTATACATTAGATGGACAGCACCAGATAGAGGACTCCAACTCAATTCTTTAAACATCTGCATGTTTATAATGCACAAATTACCTAATGGGCTCACACCTTTGGGAGCTAAAAGAAGGTGTTTGCTGAGTGGTCTCAATTTCTACCTAGCAGCTCCCAAATGCAGAGCCTGTAAAATGGTAGTTAGCCAGTCAGTTCATTACATTGTCCTAATTCTGAACCGTGACTTGCTCCAGGCATAGAAGTACATTGCTTCACCTGGTGAGATGCTTAATCAGAAGAGCCTCTGAAGCAGACTAGAACACTTCCCACGGAACCACGCGGGATGCTCCTCTGCCCTTACAGATGATCTTGGTCTACAAACAATTTGATCAGACATGCATGAAATTTGTGGGCAACTGTGCTCGCCAAATTGGATTTGAACAAAGCAATCCTCGCCATTCTTAGGCTCTCTTCCTATAAGGATCCATACTTGATGCTTGGTGTATATGGAAGTACATGTTCAATTTATCTCTAGACCTTTTTATAGATTGGGGACGGAAAACCAGCAAGAAATAAATACATTAATTTGTAATCTCACAAGTGAATGGTATTTTCCTCCCTTCAGATGATGTGTTCTAGTCACATGCCCTAGCCACATTTTTACTATTAAAGGAGAACTATGGGGACAGTGCTTTTCCCCATAGTTCTCTTAAGGGTCATAGGAGGACAAAAACTAGCCCGGGGGGGATCCTCCAGCACTGACTGGAGGAACGGATGGGGGAGGGGGCGGGCATTCCCTGAGATCTTGTGAGATTACAAATGAAAAGTCACGGCTCTCTCAATGGCACCGTAGCCAGGCCCTCTGGCCACAATGCGATCGTCCGCACGGGATTGCAAGGCACATTGTGCCTGCGGTCCGGTGCAATCAAAATAGTGCTTGCAGCATTTTGATCACATCGCACTGGACCGGACCACAGGCACAATGTGCCTTGAGATCCCGTGCGGGCGATCGCATTGCGGCCGGAGGGCTTGGCTACGGTGCCATTCACTTCAATGGCCCGCCACGCCCCCTCCTGCCCCACTAAAAAGTGAGCCGGCCGCAATGCGAGGCAGTGCGTTCTGGCCAGAATCGGGCCGGAACGCAATGCAACTGCTGTGAACGGGCCCTTAGTCTTGGAGAGCAGCCCCCAGCATTGGAAAATTTGCTCCTGAAATTAAGTATTTTAAAAATTAAGAGCAGCATGTGCTCGCTGTTTACAACTTAAGTTACATGAAATCATATTATGGTGATTGCTCCCCAGATCTTCTGTTATATGAACATTTGTGATTAACTCCAAATTGTTTGATATTAATAGACCCAGCAGAGCATCATTTCTAGTTGGGGCTTTTATAAACTGTACCATGAAATTGCCTTGTAATAGGTTTATAAATGTCTTGTATAAGTTTATAAATGTTCACCCTGTTACTGTTCCAGCATTGCCATTATACCAGTCAATATCAGGGGAGTTAAAATCTCCCATTATTATGACTGTCGCAGCACTAGCAGCCCTTTCCATACGTATAAGGAGCGGAGTCTGTATCTCCTAATTAACAGTGGGGGTCCTGTAACAATCTGCACTAATTACTTTCACAGAATGCACACTAATATGTAACTTCTCCCATAATGCATCAGAATAGTCACACTCCCCATCAATAAAGTCTTCTTTCACACTTACGTTTAGATCACTTCTGACATAGAGACAGACACAGCCACCTTTTCGTTTTACCCGCTTTCTCCGAAAGAGTGTAGCCAGGAATGTTACCAGCCAAATCATGTGACGAACAAGCCAAGATTCCAACACATTAACGAAATCATAGTACCCTTCATACACTAAAGTTTCCAACTCTCTTTTGCTTGGCAGGCTTCTGGCATTGGTGAAATAACACTTTAATCTATTGTTGCATTTCGTGCTTGTATAAACCTTTTTCGTAGTACAAATAGTGCAGTAGTGGTCAGTAATATTGGTTTGTAACATAGGAATCTCATTATCACATGTAATAGCCCTCCCCCCATTCCACACTCCATTAGTGTCTGACTTATGTGCCCCATTATATTCTAGCTCTCCCTCTCCCCTCAATCCTAGTTTTAATACACCTCCATACTTCCCATAAAACCTCTCCCCTAGCACAACAGACCCCCCCCCCCCTTTCCATTTAGGTGCAAACCATCTTTATCAAATAGGTTTTACCCCAATGAAGTGTCATCCCAGTGCTCTAGAAATCCAAATCCTTCCAACTTACACCAGGTCTGTAGTAATCTAAGCTTCTGCTGCTCATCCTGTGTTGTGCATGGCAAATAAAGCAACCCCAGATCATAACACTAAAGTCTCCAGTTGGTGACTGTTTTTTTTAGGTGAAGCAGTGTACTTGAATTAAAAACTGTAGTCAGTAGTGGGTCTTGCACAGTGTTGTTGGTCCAAACACTTTGCAGGGGGGCATGCTGGACCGCTGGCGATCAAGACTACTGTACTTCAGATCTCTAGTGTGATGCCAGCACAGGGCAGCTTAATATAGTGGTAAAGCACGAAGATTGAAAAAAAGGTACACATTCTTTACATTAGCTCTTTATCTGCCGCCGTGATATGTTAGCAGCAGCTTTAAACTGGAAGTGATTCAGACTGCTGTAAATTCCACTGGATGGCAAACATGCGGCCCCCTCTGCCCGACACCTCCACCATGTTTCCCGCGTTCTGCTGCCACTTTTGCAGACCGGTGTTGGCAGAGAGATGGGAGAGTGACCAGCTATCTTCCTTTCTAATTCTAGGGCCATAATTATTGGTTAAATCTAAACTGATGACCTGTAAAAGTGTCGTCTATAGACAATTTTGGGTACCATAGTTTTTTGCCATTTTACGGGCGCATACAATTTTGAAGCTTGACATGTTTGGTATCTATTTACTTAGTGCAACCTCCTCTTTTATATCTTAAAAAAAATGGGTAATATATTGTGTTTCTGTGCACAATAATTAACTTGTGTACTGTTTACTGAACATTTGGATTGATAAACAGTTGCGCTATTTTCATGCTACAATTGCAAGTGTCGCCTTTTTATTCTGCAGGGTCTCTGCTTCCAGGAAATATATAGCTGGGGTGGTTAACGTGTGCACAAAACACAACAAAAAACTCTGGCAGCGAAAGGGCTGAAGCCAACCTTACTGCACCCTACTACATACTGTAAAGGTTTGATTGTCTTTAATAAAGCTTTAAATATTTATTCTTACAATTAACGTTATGTGTCAGTGCTGTTGATTTTATAGGTTTATTTGTATTGTGGCAACAAAATGAGAAGTTGTTTTCATCTCCAGCTATGCTACTTTTTAGTGCCAACACCCTTGTACCCACAGTGCTTCACATATTTTACTACACATTGGTTTGGTTGCTGAATACCTGCAGTTCTTCAAGGGAGGATTTAAGAATGCCGGATGGGATTCAATAAAGGAATTGTGTCCTGAAATAAAAATGTACACTGTTATCGCTGAACCCTCCTTCTAAGAACCCTCCTTCTAAGAATGTCCAATGAACTGACATTTCATTCAGTTCTACAGGCACAGCAGGGTGCAAGGCGGTTGTGTCCGCGTCGCATTCTGCTGCGCTGAAAAAGTACAGCTTGCCGTAATTTTCAGTGCACACCACCACGTTCCCATCGCAACACGAGTGTGGGGATGGCAAGCACATGCTGCTTTTGGTCCCTCTTGTTAATTGAACCCTTGCAAAGTGAACCGCCTATTTGCCTTCAGTAAATCAACCCCAAGTGAATCTGTAGATTGAGCATATCAGGCAAAGTAAATGGTTCAGTTTATAAGAGAGACCACAAGCAGCATGAACTTTCTATCGCCACACTTTCCTAATGAACCAAACCAATGCCAGACTGCCCTATTTGCCTTCATTAACCCCTTTCAGTCTACTTCTGATGCTGCTTTGCAATACGTATAATTTTAATGTATGGTTTAGTAAGCTAGTACTGAACCAAAACCTTAGGGATAAAATGTATTGATAAGGAAAATAAAAAAAATCTATTTTAAATTCTGTTCAAGTTTATATCACACTTACACTACGATGAGGAACATGTTCAGTCAATACATTATATATCTACTGCATTGTCAGGAGTAGAACTGCTGCAGTGTTCACCCCTGCCCACTTGCTATTCCTTATTGTGTGAGTCATAGAGAAATAAACACACAAAACACACTGCAGCTTCTGAGACAACTTCATGTATTGTTTGCAGCAAAGTGTAACAGAACAGTAACAAGCAAAGTGTGGTTTTCAAGATCAATGGCATACAGTACAAAATAAATAATGTGTAACATCTTTACATCCAACCATTAGCCTAGACCTAGAATATTCATTTTCAAGCGCTGTTTTTTAGATTGTGATTGCCTTGTGAAGCGATTGACAAATGTGGGTGAAATATCGCCTGTCATCTGCACATAATGGAGGAGCTATTAGAGGGGGTTAACCAATAAGATTCATAGTAGAACTAACTGATACTGATAAAGGAGCTAATCACTGCAGCAGAACTTAATGATGTTTGACATTTATGCGTGGTAGGTAAATGGTTATGTCTAAAACCCTGAGGCTAGTACTTTGATCCCCAGCCTGCCATGCATAAGCAAAGTGAATCAGAATCTTTCACCATAAACTTTGACCAACACGCAGGGTTGAACAACAGTCAGGTGGTCAAATACCTTCATACGGGACTTTATTGTAGCAGTTCATAATGACATATTCACAAGTGTAGTCCAAAATGGAGAACTTGGCTCTTGTTCCTTTAAAATATCCCTATTTTTAGTCACCTCTACATGAAAGCTGTTACAAGTTGGTCACATGTCTCATTAAAACACTTCTGCATAAAACTCACAAAATGGAGGACAGTGTAGACCAAAGGTAGTGGTTCTCAACCTTTCTAGGACCGGGACCCTTTAGTAACATTTGCAAAGTTGTGGTGACCCCCAACGGTAAAATTTAGGGATGACGCGGCTGCTGAAGCGACATCTGGCGGCGTGGCGGGAGAACTGACACTGCTGCGCTAGGAGAGGGCTGAGGAGGACTCACCTAGCACAGCAGAAATCACACAGCGACCCACAGGTTGAGAACCACTGGCGTACGCTGTCAGAATAAAATTTAAAAAAAACCACCATAGGAATGCATAGCTAGATTCCTATTGGCTATTTCACTTTGCAATAGCCAATAGCTATTGGACCCGCCCTCTGCTGCTGTCAATCACTAGAAGAGGACCTGATGGAGAACTGCAGGTCCCACTCTGCTGATTGGCAGCAGCAGACGGCGTGTTCAATATCTAGTTTGCTATTGCAAAGTGAAATAGCCAATAGGAATCTAGCTATGCATTCCTATGGTGGTTTTTATTTTTTCCCCGACTTACGGCGGCAGGCGGTCCCCAATGTCAGAAAAAAAAAACACGATAGGAAGGAAAGGTTTACTCTGCTCGATCGAGCAGAGTATACCTTTCCGGGAGAAAGTGTTTCTCTCCCGGGCGACTCTATCTAATAGCGGGAGACTCCTGGCAAATCGTCATGCGACCCACAGGTTGAGAACTGCTGACCTAAGGGGTAGGATGGAGGCAGCTGACATGTTTATTGCCTAAAGGCACCGGATAAAGTGTTAACAGGCACAACAAACATTCATTCCACCCACCTTACTTTTCTTCACTCAGTTTTGTACTATGCTGTAGTATTTTATTGGCATTCTAATCAATTTTGACATTTTAGTGCAGTTGACTAAAAATGTAGACATTATTATTTTAAAGAAAGGGTGTGTGGCCATTTGTTTTGTAACAAACATGATGTCTATATACTGGCATCGGCACTGCTGTCTAAGTGGATCCACTGAGAGGTATTATTGGAGTGTGCACTTCATCTTCTGCTTCAGCTACTAATAATATATTCACACATGTTTCTCATCTAAATCCTATCAATCCCTACTGCTCATTTAAAGAATTTCAGATTCAGCAATAAAAAGTATTATGCATTGCCAAGACCATGCTATAAACATGCGCAAATATATTGTAGCAAAAATTACCTGCAAAGATTTATCCTGCAAGTACATCAGCACCTTCAGCAACCCGGACAACAAGAACAAATAGTTGTCAGCTTACAAGTCATAGCTTGTCTATCAAGGGAGTTATGTGAATTCTAGCATCTCTAGCTTTTCCTACTAGTGCTGCAGATCATATACTTGTTATATACACAGCTCCATCCAGTGGCTTCAGCAAAGTTTTCACCTGTAGGGAGCAAAGGGATGCATGGCTTCCTGCATTTTTGTATGGCTCAGGGCTGCCTGAAGTGGCTTGCAGGGGAGTCACACAGGCATGCTGAAAGTTTGAAAGTATTTTTTTTTTACAAAAGAAGATTGCTGTTTCTTTAAGACTGCCGTCTTGGTATGATGCTAAGGGGACAGTTTTGATCAACTATTGCTCCCTGGAGTTCTTCTTTCAGTATATTTGTGCATGAACACAGGAATATAAAATTGATTAATGGTTCAGTAATATAAGAACAAATATTAACATTCTAAATATGTGAGAAGAAATAGTAACTGATTATGTGCAGAGTCCTGGTTAACCATCAGGTCAGGCTGGTTTTAATGACAAAGTACATTATAATGTCCATAAAAGCCCACTTTACATGACAACAGTTACAATTGATTGTTTTGTAATAATAATCCCTTACAAATGAGATCATGAATTGATTTCTATACTTACTGCATAGTGGAGCAGAGCTCTCTTGTATTATACCAAAAGCTGTACCGTACTAGCAAATGTGGAAACATTAATAATGTGAAACTAGTACAAATATTAGAAATCCCAATAAGTATTAACTTGTGACAATTCAGCAGTGTTGATGGTCAGAGACAAAAGATCAAAGTTGTGTGTTAGGAGTAAACTTTGCATACACTACGCTATGACATAACCCAGACTAAGCAGACATAGTATATATGCGAGGCATCCATTAGAAGCACTGCTGCATTTTGATTTGTACAGCCAGTCAATCTAGTAAGTCTGGTAACTCATAAGTCTCATAAATGGCTAATCATAATTTATACTGCTATGAAATTATTAACCTAAAGTTTCATGGTGCACTATAGGTAAATATGTATTTTTTTAGTTTTGAATGGAGTAGGCTTAATCCTCCTTTGGGTCTTAACATGGGATCTAGATTCACACCAGCTCAGTTGAGAGAACTTCCTGGAGTGCACTATAGGGATCTATAAGAAAGTGACTGAGAACATAATGCTGATGCCAAGAAATTCAGCTCAAGGAAAAGCCTGTCTGTCATAGTAGTTGGGGGGAGAGCTTCCTACTGTGGTCACAACCTAGTGTGGTATCATAAAACTTCAGGGAAAGTTATATACTTTCAGGCAAAAATGTTGAAAGTGTCAAATGTCTGCTTGTACAGGCGCGCCTATTAAAATGCATTGCAAGAAACTACCTGTTCATAGTGATTGCAAGAAACTACCTCATGTAGCTATTCATGGGTTTGGTTTGTCTTTCTCTTTTTATTTCTTTAATAATTAATGATTAATTTCACAATAATAATTACAAATCGGAATCACTGAAATTATAATCTGCTTTGTATAATGCACTGCATGCTTCATTTGATCTTTTTTCAATTTAGAAAGTCAGAATTGGGCTGTGTTTTAAAACCAAATAAATGTTCAATGTACGATATCTTTGTGCTACACTCAAATGCTGACATAAAGCTATGTTAACACTCTTGCTGTGATGGATAACAGGAACACAGCATGAATACTAACCTTTTCTGCAGAACACATTCCCTGGAATTCAAAGTAAAAAGTCATAGGCACTCATATGAATTCCAGCTTCTCTCAGAAACGGGTACATAAATCTATCACGATGGACGCAAGGCGGGGGACAGCCCTGAGGCTGGAGTGTCTATACTAGGCACTCCATCCTCAGTGCAGCTCAGTAACAGTGAGCCATATACAATCACAGACACATCGTTACTGAGCTCCCTACCCAGCCACTTCAGCTGTCATACTGACAGGCACAGCAGCCGAGGAGGTTACCTGTGGTGGGTACAGCCTGATGGGCAACTTTAAGAACCACACAGCCAACAACCTCATAGCAACCAATTAAATGGCTGAATGGCAGTGGGTAGAGTCTGATGGGGAAGCTTTGAGACTGGTTCCCCATCAGGTCCCCCTCCCTTGTGGATTATAGTGGGGAGCAATGGGTGAATTCCATAGCTGCTAGCTAAGGCTAGAGAATCACAAGTTAAAAGGACCTGATGGAAAACTAGTCTCTAAGCTTCCCCATCGGACTCTGCCCATTGCCGTTCAGCCATATACATGGTTGCTATGAGGCTGTTGGCTGTGTGGTTCTTAAAGTGGCAGTAATACCAACTACGTGAATCTGTTGCATGTGTTGGAACTGCAACTGAAACTGTTGCACGGCTTTCATAAATTAGGCACATGTTGTTTTAAAGGGACCATAACGCTAAACAAAAATCGGAAATTATTTACTGAACTTCCCATCACTCTTTTGGACTCTCACCTGTGCCATTCATGTTATCAAAAGCTTAGACATTTTTATGATGTGATCTCCACTGAAAGGGAGCATAAGCTATTCTGAACTCATACAGCCAAAAGCTTACACCTTTGGTCACATGGCTGGCATAGGACAGCCACGCAGCAGAGTTTCATAAAGGAAATATAAGTGTTTCAGCCCTGCTATGACTCACACCTCTTATCCATCCCAGTAAGATTATTAAATAGCTTTAAAGTTAAACTCCAATTACTGCCAGAAAAAATATATCAACTATATACAGTGCAATAATTTTAGAAAATGGCCGTAAAGGAGGTGGGTCTGCTTTCACTGTAATCAGCTTATCAGTCTCTGTGTGGTAAGAAACAAAAGCTGCAGCCTCAGCCCTTGGATGCAAAAGGGAGACAATTTAATGGTTGGTCAGTTTTAGAAAGTCAAAGCAATTATAGATTGAAATGCAGCCTGGTTACAAAATAATTAGATTTACTGCAAGTATACGAGTCACTGAAGACAGCCAGTTTGTGAGTTTAACCTGGTAGGATTCATAGAACATATTTTATTAATTTACAGCAGCGTTAGGTGCAACTAATTATGTCTTCTGTACCTTAAAAAAGACCAGGCTTGATTAAGCCTAAACAAGAACTGCTTGCTCCTCCGTGTATGAGTGATTACACTGTACAATTGAGGAGGTGGACTTTCTTATGTTCAATGACTACTTTGGACTTGATGGACATGTACCTTTTTTAACCTACTAGTAGGTATTGATTGCATATTATAAGGAATATTAATTGTGCTGCTACCATATTTTGTTATGGCATTCCTTTGTGTTCTGATTGTTCTAGAACTGAAAAATAGCTATAACCTGAGATTGTCTTGTCAAATTTTCCATTACTGCCAATTTTCTTTTGTGAATCTGATAGATTAGAGTAATCAACAGTTGTATATAATAAGAAAGCTAGACAAGAACAAAAAACGACCTTCTAGTGTACAGGAAAGGCATGGCCTGCAAAATCCATGTTTTAGATTCAGCAAACCTACATTCAATATTAAATGGTATGGGCATTTCAGTAATTAGAACCTTAAACTTAAAACCAAAAGCTATCAATATTGATGTACTGCTTATGGAATATTCTCCACATATATAATATAAGGCAAAACTGTGGGATATTTAAATGTGCAAAACTGCTGCACAGAGAAAAACAAAGACTTATTGATGAAGTATGTAAAATGTGAGGGAACATGAAGTGCACTTATAGAATACAGAAAGCCTGTAGAAGAGAGCACTGGAGGAAGCTTTTAGTAGCCTCATTTCATTTTCAGCTAAGCTACTGTATTTGCTAATGCATCCCCAAGCTATACATCTATTACAGTACTTCTACATACATACATACTGGCCTTTAGGCAGACAGCCCAGTGTTACCTATACTCTCATGTCAGAAGGACAATTGTCTTTTTCAAGCTATATGAATATAAATAGAGATAGGCTGACACCTAAGAATTGTTACCCTGGGGTACACAGAGGCCCCTATAGGTTTTGAATGTTAGAAACTGAGCTAACAGTGAATATATGCAAACATTTATATGCTGGTGGTTTAAAAGCTTCTAATCCATCTATAAGTGCTTAATGTATAGACACATAACAATAAATAAAATGTGTTATTTTGTGTAAGACAGCTGCCCTACACCACATCTTCTTCACTTTTTTTTTTTTTTAACCACGTGCATGATGGTCCTGTCAGGGAGTAATCCCCAGGCCCAGAATGCTTTTGACAGACAGAAAAACCAGTAAGCCCTTCTTGGCAACATGAACAAGTGATCATGGATGACAGGCTTAAGTCACAAACATTAGAAGGATATGTACAGAAAGGTCTAAATATACATACAGGTATTTACATAAGGTGCAGAATGCTCCATTGTACAGGAAGTTTAAACAAAAGGGGCGTCATGCAGGATTCATGTGATGAAATGACGCCTTTAAAACCACAAAACTAATACTGGCTCTTTAAGTAGTTTAGTGAGTGGCACACAAAAAACCTTGCTCATCTCTACCAATGGCAGTCCAAGGACCATTGCAGGCTAAAGTTAAACTCAGTAGGCACCCAATGAAACTGCAACAATGTATCTTTGGATTCCCTTCAATGCTCGGAAGCAGTACCAGTAAGCTTGGACACAGCAGGTCCCCTTCATTTAACCTAGATGTAGGGATTATCCCCTCTCCTTGCAAAGTAAGCAACATGAGCTCCCCATAAACACAACAATGGGGTATTTGTATCTGGATATCTTCCTATTTGCCACGTGTGTTATTCTGTGATTTCAGGATGGGGATGCAGGCCACTTTCTCCTCTACGATATATCTCCCAAAAGCCTTGCTCGAGCTGTTCAAGGTGTGAACTAAGTGGGAGCTGCAGAGTCAGGTGCCTGAGCAATGATTCCAGCCATAGCTGAAGCTGTGAGAAGTTGGGCCTGCAAGAGAGTAAAATGGGAAAAGAGATAGTTAGAATATAATATAGAAAGCACACCACTAGTACTGCTAGCTACAAAACCCCAAAATATATACAGCAGTAAGCTATTTTGTAATTTGATGATTGTTTTGAAGGAAACCTGTGCTAAAAGAAATATAGGAACTGCTGCTGCTAATCCGCTTTTGAAAGTACCAGTTACTTTGGCTTCACTGTCCTGGAAGAAGTATGCAGCAAGTGAACTCAGAACACCTGATTTGTGTACTGTTCTTGGTCAGTGACAAAGAAAGTATTGAAGTCACTAAATCATCATGACAAAACAACTAGCATTTTCAGCAGAAGAGGCTACCAGTAGCTGCCTCCTTATTTTTCTTAGCATAGGTTGCTTTTACCAGCATTGGGCCTAACATAAAAAAAATTGTTTTTGTTTGTAAGAACAGTGTAGTTTTTACAAATAAAGAGCCCAACACACCAGGATACTGTACATATATTCACCTATGCTAAAATATTTCACAGGCGTAAACACTCTGGTACCAACTTACATATTAGGTGTCCAAATATTTCCTCCCCCTTTAGATTCAGAAATCCTCACACTGCAATTAGTTTATGTGAAAACTAGATTTTGCCCCACATCTCTCTTAAGCACACTGAAAATTAGATTTTTGTATTCAATGTAGAATCCTTTTCTCAGACGTTTAGTGAAGGACACAAGATTCAGAAACAATTGGGTTATGCTGCCACCTACAGGAGGATTCAGGCACTGGCATAAACCAGCATGTCTCAGTTTTGTAACAAGTAGTGTTACCAAAAAAACAATGAACGTTCATGAAAGGATTTTATGGTGAGCACAGAAATCCAATTTTCTTTGTCGCTCATTGAGGGACACCGTAATCAGTGACAAATGAAACATCCAAAAGAAAACCCAACTGGGGTGGGCAACACAGCAAACAAAACACCAAAAGGGATGACAAAGTGGGATTCAGTGTTTCTGATCGAAGCAGTGGCTGCGGGGTAGGCACGCACAGCACGTAACACATCCAAACAATATGCACAAATGGACCTGCGCTATGGTGATAGTGATACATCCAGCTGCTGTGTTCAATTTGTATGGAATACACACAAATTAGCTCAATGAGATCCAAATTACACTGCGCTCAAGTAAATGATCTATATAAAATGTCGTGGCTGAGGTGAAAGGATGGAACACCTTGAGAAGGAAGAAGGCTCTAGACCTTAATACTACCTTATCCCTGTGTAAGACTAGAAAAATGTCTCAACAAGACAAGCAATAAGTTTCCAAGTGCTGAAATCTGACCCTTGATTGTAGTCAGGGCCAACTGTTGATCCAAGTCTGACTGTGAACATTCAGGATTCATCCACCAAAGTATTTTCTGCGATGGAAATTGCTTTCCTCACACCAAGCAAACTATGCCTTCCATGTGCGATGGTAGATCTTCCTGACTATTAAAATCGTGGATATTACTGAGTTGGAGAAGATCCTGTCCTTTAAGACCTGGGTAAGCCAATGCTGTTAAAGCCAAAGACCGTAAAGCAGGTTCTCAGGAAAAAACATCCGGTCAATCTGAAGAGCCCGTTGAGGATCTTCAAGGGGTCTGATCAGTTTGAAGTACCACATCCGCCTGGGCCAGCTTGGAAGGAGGGGTTTCAGGGGAGGAAAGACATAGACCAGATTGTACTGATCCCATGGAATCACCAGATCATACACTGCTTCACCTTGAGAATCTCTGCACATGGAGACAAACCTACCTAATTTGAATGTGAAAATACAGTGGCATTGTCTGACTGGATCCTTATTGAAAGACCTTCCCTTCAAAATGTCCAGCATTTAAGGGACAACCAAATCACTCCAGGCCCCAATTCCCCTACACCGACAAGGTATCTAGGAATCCTACCCATCCTGTCAGACTGGCATCCCTTGTAATAATCTTGATATTGGTAAAAAGAATTTCCCCAACTCCAGGGATGAATTCCTGAACCACTAGGCCAGAGACAACCTGGTACTTGATGTCCTTGGATTGTACATTGACAGGAGGGAGAATCTGCAGGAGCCAGAGCATTGCATCTGCGATTTACTAATCACAGTTGCAATGCTTTATTGCCTCCAATGCAAAAAAATAATAAATGCAAATTATTTTTTTTACGAAGAACTGCATTTATAATTTTATCTTTAAAAAGGTGGGCTTTACTTTTAAAATACAGTTTCTTTTACCTTCTCAAATAAATGAATATGTATAATGCATATATAAAACTGTTTGTGTTTTGCACTTATGGGCAGAGGAATATATTTTGTCGATATACTGTATATTATATATAATATTACTATGTAATGTTAGTTTTTTTTAGTATATAGTAATGTTAGTATATATTTTTATTGCACATCACCATGTCTGTGCATATAGGGGGTTGAATTCTACAATCCTGGTCTGTTGAGGAAGTAAAGTAGAAGTATGGATAGAAACCATAAAAGTCCATTCTTTCATGGACTGGAGACATGATGACGTTGCAGTCCCCTCCTGTTTGTGTGTATATATGCATAAAAGGAAGTTTCAATTTATCCATGCGCCTCCAAGAAGTCCATTGTAGAGATGAAAAGCTTTAAAGAATGGCAGGGAGCTGGTAGCACGGGGCCCATATTTTAGCACACATCTTTATGGACGGACTCTACAGCAGTGCCTAATTGAGTCAGATGTAACCAATTTATCTTGTGTTGTGCATACATGGACTTATAATGGTGATTGTATACCGTTTAGGAGATCTTTTTTAATATCATCTGTCTCTGTGAGCTATCAATTGGATTCACAGTCACTTAATTGTGAAGCAATATATCTAAACTACTGTTTTTTTCTACATTGACATTGGTATGCTTAACATAGAGGATTCTCACATCTTATTTGCCTGCAACACCATGAAAGTGTAGAGACACAATAATTATAAAGGATCAGTGGCAGGCATTAAGGAACCTCCAAGGAGGTCCTCCCAAGAACAGACAACTGTGGAATTGCAACTCATTTGCCATCTGATCTGTAAATTACACCTGGATTCATCTACTAACATACCCTAAATGTGGTGTGTACTAACTATATTTGTACAACTATTAACTGCAGGGACGGTTTCATTTTTTGACAATCTATTTTTGATATTTTTTGCACTTGTCAGTAGGGAAGTCATTCAGCACAGCAGCAGTACAGGACCTGAAAGACCGCTGAAAAAGCACTGTAGTAGCTGCGGCTACTGCAGTGTTTTACAGAATCCTCCAGGCCCTACCAGAGATAAATTATGTGTACCTACAGTACATTGTGCCAAACGTGGCCAAACTAAGTATACATAAATCTTTATAGCAGGAGTTCAGCTTTAAATATTGAGGCATCCTTTACAGGAACTGTCCGTTCTCTGTTAAGGCTCCCGATCAGTTTGGGAACGGCAACTGCTTGATTAACGTATGAGGGTGGATAGAAGAGTGATTCACATACTTTTTTTTTATATAAAACTGGCTCATCTACCTTGGTAAAAGGAAAGATCCTCCAGTTTTGATTATACTTGACCTATATTGTCAATCAATCAGTGTTAAATAGTAACAGGAAAGGGTGCATTCATTTTATGTGTGAGGATGTCAGTTACAAAACTGCATAATAGGTGTTCTGTAAATTCAAAGAAATCAGGAAAAATGAATTGGCCTTTTTCATTTGTAACAGTCACTATAAAACAAAAGGTTGCCTATAAATCAGACATAATTGAGTATTTTCCATGCTTAGAATAAATACAGGCAAACAAACACAAACAATAACACTGAAAAGAGCCACCAGTGCAGGCTCATACTGCAGACTGCATCAGTGCAGGTATGCTTTTCCCAGGTATGTGCCCTCACCATCTCCTAGCAGATACTGTACATAGTTCTGAGGTATGGCAATGTGCAGCAATCATAGCAAGGCATTAGCAAGCCTAACTCCTTGACTACACCTGATTTAGTAAATTGCCTGGTCCAATGTCTGAGCCTCAGCTATCTCCAGTGGTGTAAACAAAAAGGGTGTAATTAGGGGGTCTGCCAGTGAGCCAATTCCAACCCTCTCTGGAAGGGACAAGAGTTATGGCCTGGACCTACTTACGTTGTATTCATACCTATGTGTTGCAGTAATGCGTACATTACCGCAGTGCGCAATGCATGCGTTAGTGTGTTGCAGTGTAATTAATTTCCAACATACTAAAAATACCTTTGCAACACAACACACAGTAACATATTACAATGCATTGTGGATATTTCCAACATACTAAAAATACCTTTGAAACACAACACACAGTAACATATTACAATGCATTGTGGAGCGGTGCAATAGAAAAAATAATTCATTTCTGACTTTCAGTTCATTGTAGTGCACTGCAATGCCCGTTAACATAAAGCATGTGTGTTAATGCACATCAACAGACCAGACTGATGTGAATGGGGCCTAAGATTTTTGTCCCTGGTATAAACCTTTGGGCAGTTTGAAACAGGATACAATAATATACAATAATACATATCTATGAACACGGATGCTGAGGAAGACAATATCTGAAGTATTTCTGCTTCTAAACTGATTATTTCCTGAAGTTTCCAAGCTGTACCTTCAACACACAAACATGGATACAGTGTTGATTCTCATGCCAATGTAAAACCTTAATAACTAATGCTTTCGTTATCCAATTAAGTGTTATATCAACATTAGAAAGAACACATCCTGTAGCTTAGTTCTTATGCTGAATGTCAGCTTTAGACTAAACTAATGAATAAGTTACCTTTTCTCAGGGTCCAAATCACAGCATAATACTGCACTAGGAAAGAAGCCTGGTGGGCAGTCTGGGGGGCAAAAACGGTCCAGGAAGGCACGAACATTCAGCCCAAAATCCATGGTACGTGGGAGATAGTCAGGGTCAGCCCTAACACGGCCAATTATCTAATAGGAAAAAAGACAAAATATGAGACTTGGTCATGGCTAGTAAAATCTTAAAATATTTATGGAATTGTTATAATTTATTTGTAGAGAAAAGAAAAAGGGACAGAAGTTGGCAATGTAAGTAACAGTATTATTACCTCACACAGCACAATGCCAAAGGAGAAAACATCCACCGACTCATCATATTTTCTCCCTGTAAGAAGAGAAAGCACTTCAGTCACCCATAGAAAGCTAACATAGGGTACTGATGATGATATAGGTAAATGCCATGAATAAGGACACCAGCCTCATATTATCACCTTCTGTTCAGTTGCTTTTAAGTTCTAGAATCAAATATTTCTCGACAGTATTTCTTAGTGCCCATGGGCCTATTGATCAAACATAAAATCCTAAAGCATACATATAACCAGAATTTTCATTTTAGATTTGGATGAAGTAATGAAGAGTTAGACAGATATACCGTGTTTCCCCGAAAATAAGACAGTGTCTTATATTTTTTTTTCTACGAAAAAAGACACTAGGTTTTATTTTCAGGGGATGTCTTACCTGGCTGCAGCTTAGTGTAATATTACAGAAATCCCTGAAGATAGTGCTAGGTCTTATTTTCGGGGTAGGTCTTACTTTCGGGGAAACACGGTAGATGGTAAATCTTTTCTGGAATTCCTCTCACTTTGCACGGGTTTGCTCCAATAACTTGTTGCATCTCCCAGGAAGGAAGGGAAACCTTCACAGGACACACATCAAAAAATAAACTAAAAGGGGTTTTAATAATTCTACACTATTAAAAACTAAAACTAAAATAATACATTGCTATTCACACACTTTAATGGCAATGCTTTTACCAAGGGTTGTTTTTTTTAATTTTGTGCTTTGCCAAATAGTGTCAATGTATAAAGCATAGAAGAATAAAAGTCAATTTTTCGGTACCTTTATTGGCACCCGAAAAACCTGCGGTGCTTTATATCTATACTGTATTCAGGCCTTCCCACACTGAATTTGATGTTAATTTATAACTTATGAAATCTGACTCCAAGGGGCTCATTTAAAAAGCAGCGATAAGGCTGCATTGCAGTAATGCTCAGTGATGTGGTTTGAAAATTTATTCTGGGATCTAAAAATGAATAGCAGTTGTAAATAAAAGAAAAAAAAACGATCATGTAACCTGTCAAAGTCACATGACCAAGTCTCCTCAAATCGCAGAGATTTCTCTGCTTCATGACAATTCTCTGCTTAAGTACTGCCTTTCCAAATTTTTTAGTTGCTAAATGGCTACATGTTGTAAAACATAAATCCCAGTAACATCTATGGGCTGAAAGGTTCTTTCAAATAGAACCATTTGATAATATTTCTGCCATTGACATTTCTGCACCTGACTTCCCCAAGAACAGTAAAATTCCAAAACCAGGAGGGCTGAGCTGAAACTACACTAAGCAGATCTTACTACCAGGGTCCCAGAGTGAAAAAAAGTAGCTAGTGGGTGATCAAACAGCAGTTATCAGTCCTGGATGTCTGGCCATTTACATTCATTTTTATTGAGGTTGTGCATCACAAGCAAAAGTACAATCGTATGCAATACAAAGATACAGAAGGCAAGGTAATGTGGTAATAAAGGCATACTGTCACTGAAAAAGTCAATGTGCATTGCAGACCATTTTTCAAATGTTATATCATAATAATAAACAATACAGGGAGCAACCGATGAAGGCCAGGTATAGAGAGAGAGAGAAAGTAAAACACGGTAGAAAAATAATAGGAAGCAGGGAAAAAAGAAGAGAGAAATCACCACCATAGACACTCCAAACATAGCAAAAATACAAAACGTCATCGTCATGTACCTCCACAACGCCCCCACCACAGAACAAATGTTCCCCCTATGACCATTCACATGGACAAAGTGCATAAAATTAGCAGGTGACCCCACATCAGGGCAACACATATCCACCCAATTAACCCTCCAACTTCTTCTCAAGATACTATGGCATGTATTGGAACACTTTCATAATTTCTTGTAGTTGAGGTTTAATTCTGAGAGCAAATATTTGGGCCAGGTATCAAATAAATGAGCTGCCTGATCCTGAGGATGTGAGGAAGTTTGAATTTTATCTTAGAGCATTAACTTTTACAAAAGGGGTTGCAGGCCATTCACCCCTGGCCCTTGTGGTGAGAGCCAACGAAGGAGGATAGCCTTTTTAAAACCCAAAATACATAAATGTTCCTATTTGCTTAGTCTAGGCCTCCCAACTGATGAATCTCAAGGGACAGTGTAAAATATTCAAATGAAAGGATGGAGAGGCTTTGTGATTCCTGTGATACCCCTCCATGTAGGTCAATGCCTTACCCTAAAACTATGCAATTTTATAACATGACCAAAGCAAGCGAGTAAGGTCTGGCAGTGGGTGACTAAATTTCGGGCAACCAGTCCGCCAAGAGTCTGTGTGGTATTGGAAACGCCGAGTAGGAACAATGGAACTGTACTTCCCTCCATAGTTCCCCCACCATTGTCCATTGAACTGATGCTCATTCACTGCGTTCCGGTGCCGGCATACGAACTGTGGGTGGGGGTGCGTTTTAGGTACCATTCAAATGAATGGCAACGCAACACACCCTCCTCACCAGAATTGCTTGGTACAATTTATAGTACTTTCCAAGTGTGAATGGGCCCTCAAAAACACTGACATACATACACAGACACAATCTACACAGAATAGGACATATGTATAAATAAGAGATGAGAAATGAATATATGATTATATTCATAGTAACAACTAAGCTTTATATTTCTTCTATAAAAATGTGAATAATTTGTGAAATAATAATAAAAATATATTAAACAATTTCTTTTTTTTTGCAGCTCCAATTACATTCCAATGATACTGACCATTTATCATTTCTGGTGCCATCCAATAAGGATTCCCCACCACAGTGTACCGCTTTCTTCTGTCTTTCCGCAAGTCCCGAGCCTCCTCTGATACTAATCGAGCCAGCCCAAAATCTGCCACAACCAGACTGCCATCCTGAATGCCAAAGAGCAAATGATCAACTTTATATATCATCATTTGAATTTATTTTATTTGCTATCCATTTACATTTGTCATATTCTTACAGCAGCTTGATGTAGGCATAGCATGAAGAATCTAACTGAAGTTAATCGCTTGTCAAAAACATATAAGAGTCCCTTCAAGCCTGTGCAGACTGCAAGAATTCTTCCAATTTGAAACCAAGCAACATTAGGATAACATATATGATTTATAGGAGGGTCATGCAGATTATATTGCTGTCTCATTTAAGTCCTATCTCTTTTTTTATTGGAACTGTAAAAAATGTTAACTAGCTATCGGTTATTCAAGCTGAGCATGATGAGATAATACATAAGTAGTGGTAACGTTGAGTGAAAACTGCTTGTAAAAACCGTCAGTAGATCTCAGTATAGGGAGATAGGTATTCAGCTGCAAGGAGAAATACATTTCTGAAGATCCTACCAGAATTGCAGCTAACTCCTGACAACACTGCCGCTGCTGCTCTGAAATAGCTGGGGAGGGGGATAAATGGGAACATAACATGGGGAATGTGCATGTACTCTAGGAGGCATTAAGATGAAGACATCAAGTTCTGCTAGACATGGCCCAACAAGGACACATATGGCTGAACTTCAAGAAGCCACATATCTTTATATATCTATAGCTAGGTACACACGGAGCAAATTTCCATCCACAGGTAGCCCTATGTCCTCAACAGAAGTTGATCATTAGATTAACTTTAGCTGAAGTGACATGCTGAAAAATCATTGGCCGAACAGTCTGCAAGCACTGCTTGAATATTCTGACAGTGGCCGGCGCCACTGTCAGAATTCAATGTACACAGCAGATTTGTTAATTCACACTCTTAGTGTGGATCGAGGAATCTGTCATATTTTTTGATGGAGGAACCTGCCAGAAAAGAAAAAAAAAAGGACCATGTGTGCCCATCTTAAGGCAGAAGGGCTACCCCCGCACTGCAAGGAATATCTGCTTGTTTTAGTCTATGGACTAATATAAAAAAAGTTATACTCACCCAATCCTCCGGGGCGGCTTGCTCTTAGACCAGTCCTTTCCGCCTCGCTCCCCCTCTGCTGCAGCGATCTAAGGATCCTCCAGCCACCACATCCAATACTCTGTGTATTGGACGGGAAGATGCCGAGGGACATACATTACTGCAGAATAGGAGGAGAGAGGCTGGTGGGAGGGGTGTGATAGCCGACCATCTCTGAGGTTCGGGTGAGTATAACTTTTTTATTTTATTCCGTAGACGTAAATGAGCAGTTAACCCTTGCAGTGCGAGGTTAGCCCCACTGCAAGGGTTAATAAAAGTTTTTAAAGTCTTAAATGTTCTTTAACCAGTTGACATCCGCGGTGTTAAACCCCCTTCCCATTACGGGCGGAGGGCAAGAGGTTAAGCCTGACACTTTGGTAACTTAACAAAAAAATATCTACTGAAAAGTATTAGACCATTCTTAGCTATACATCTGCACATAACAGAGCCCAGTTTATTGCATGCATCTTTACACACTTTTCACTGTTATGTGCAATGTATGTTAATCCATAATGTATCTTTATTGTGTGCAAGGTTGCATTCAAGTTAAAAGCAAACTAACAGTTTTGGGTCAATTACATTTTATAAAGTTTATACTTTTTAAAGTTATATTTTATATAAATTTACTATATGTATACAATCATACCTAACAAACAGCCAGCACACCCATATATTATTATTATTATATAGGATTTATATAGCGCCAACAGTTTGCACAGCGCTTTACAATATAAGGAAGACATTACAATCACAATACAATTCAAGACAAGATGGTAAGGAGGGCCCTGCCCCTGAGGGCTTACAATCTAAAAGGGAGGGAGAAGTGATACATGAGGAGGTAGCTGTGTGGGGATGAATTGTTTGAGAACATGATGGTTGAGTGGTTAGGTTGAGGTGGGATAGGCTTCCCTGAAGAGATGAGTCTTAAGGGATCGCCTAAAGGCAGCCAAGGTGGGAGACAGACGGACAGGTTGGGGTAAAGAGTTCCAGAGGATCTAGAGACTCTATAGAAGTCCTGGAGGCAAGTATGGGAGGAGTTGACAAGGGAGCTGGAAAGCAGCAGGTCTTGGGATGAGCGGAGTGGACGGTTAGGGTGATATATTGATATATTCACGGAGTGCGCAATAAAAGTGTCCCTTAGCACCTCTCAACTATAGTCACAAGTGATATCAGTATCTGCCCAATTACAGCATTGTGTCAAACATCAATACAGTTTTGATTGTCCCTGGGTTTACATGCAACTTAAAATATGTGTTACCTGCAGGGGATATACAGATGTATCTTGCTGCACTCCTTACTGGATCATGATGGTAACCTGTGGAGTCCAGGTGGGTGCTCGCAGTGACCACGGACGGCACCGTGAAATATACAATAATTCCAAAAGATGTCACCAGCATACCATTAGTTAAGTGAAATTAACAAAAGTCCATTTAACGACAAAACAATGCCATCCAAATACAAAATGTAAATAGACTCACCATTCAAATACAAAAAGTATTTGGATGGCATTGGTTTATCATTAAATTGTTAATTTCACTTACCTGCAGGTGGACACACAGATGTGAATGGGCCCTTAATCTGTGAGCCCCTTGTCCCCAGCTATGTTCTGATTTGTGGCATTGTTAAAGTGTGTGTCTGGTGTACCACCTTCAATAAATCACTGAAAAAATATGTTGATGCTATATAAATAAAATATACCTTTTGAAGATAATAACAATAATAGCAATAGAGCTAGTGTATGAGCTTATCTTACCTCTCGCACAAGGCAGTTGTAAGAATTCAAGTCCCGATGGATTATATTCATAGAATGGAGGTAGGTCTGAAAAAGGAGACAAATGTACACAAGGGTATAACTACCAAGTACATAACAAGCATTCTGGGAAAGAAGTACCGTAATAAATCTTAAATAAATAGACTCACCATTCCAGCAGCTATGTCTCTGGCAAAGCTGACCCTTTTATTCCAGGGATACTGAGCGTCCTGCAGATACAAATTTAAAGATAAAGGTTAACAAGTTTTTGTTCACAGATAATCAATATTTATGTGAATGTACAGTGTGTCAATAGAATGTCAATGATAGAGCATACCAAATGATTCCAAATGAAATCTGACACAGTTTTTTCCCTCACTCTGTCCAACATTGGAAAGATATGTTATAGTCCCAATCTTTGTGAAGAATGAACACGTGCACCAATTTGTCAGGTTTTAATTTCTGGAACATGTGGAGATGAATTCAACTCATCAATAGCTCATGATTGGAGATGATCAGAAAAATTAAAATAGGGCACAATGACTTCGGTGGAGCTGCTCACAAACAGGGAACCCTGTTCCCCTTTCCTGGGAAACCCAAAGTCTGGAATCCATGTGTATAATAGTGACCAATGAGGGTGCCACATCAATGAATTGGGAGTCTAAAATTATTTTAATATTGGTGTATGTTCGACAATATAAAACAGCAAGCACGTTTCGGGGGCTCAAACCTCCCCTCTTTCTTCAGGGTTTAGATATTGTATATACATGGCCAGAATCGTGCTAGAATTGTGTCAGAATCACCTCATTTAATTGTTTGTAACTGAGGAGTGCCCAGGAGCAGAATGAAACAGCACGCTTTGTGAACAAACAATATTAAAAGCTTTTGGACTCCCAGTTTATTAGTTTTGCACTTTGTATACAGATTTGTATTTTTGTCGGTGACCTCATTGAATAGATTTTCCTAATCTTCCTGTTACTGTAACAACCCTTCAAGAAATGTGGGAGACAGCTGTCACCAACAGAAAGACACAGACGGCAACAAATTCATTGTCAGTTCTAATCCTTTCCTTACTGCCTCAGCAGGGACACAAGAGCAATAAAATCCTGGCAGAGCCTCTAACCCTGCTAACTCTAGCAAAGAAAAAACAAACTTTAAGCCAACGAAGATGATTTAAGATTGGTTGATATGTGTTTCTGTCTTTTGACCTATCAAAAACATAGTTTGCATTTCTCTTTAGGTTTGTGTTCTTCAAAACAATGAATGAAAGTATGAAATACAATGCAAATTGCCCACCATGCTCTTTATCACTCTTCGCAGGGTACCTTCAGGGATGTACTCTGTGATAAAGTTCAATCTCTTGTCCTTATAAAGTACTCCGATAAACTTCAGCACATTTGGATGTTCCAAGCAGCGCATTACCTTCACCTGCCGAACATATCAAAGTTACAAACACAGTTACCCACATACCAGTTTGTTTGGCTCATGGCAGAGTCCTTAGTGGTTTCCATCTGTGCATGAGTAATTATTATATACAAATGTGAAAATATTTACAGTCGCCATATTATCTATTCAAATATAATACAGTTGATTTACATAGGAGCAGAGAATGTTTACTTGTGAATAAAGTAAAGCTGTGTTCAGTTAAAGAAGAAATTCCACTTTAAAAAAAATAATTACAAATGAATACTTCTTCATAAAAGAAAACATGTGCATTTAGTATTTCTTTGCATTGGAGCTAATAAAGCATTGCAGCCACTATCAGTGGATCACAGGTGCAATGCTCTGGCTCCTGTAGACTCCTCCATCTACTCATGTCTGTCATGAAACATGATCAGAAAGGTAAAAACTTAACCTTTAACCCCTTCGTGACGGGAGACGTACAGTGTACGTCCTGTCACTTTGTGCCTATATGACTGGCCACGTACACTGTACGTGACGAGTTATATCAGGCTTTGTAATGCCGGTATTTGCTGATTCTCAGCATTTAACAGTCATTCATTAATGTCTCAGTATTGAGGCATTAATTAATGAAATAATTAAGCTTTTTGTAAAAGCTTCTTCCTTTCAGTAATGAAAGAATTAAGCCGTTACATGCAAATAGAGGACCGCAATTTGCGATCCCGTATTTGACAGCTCAAAATAGCAGAGAGGCAGCAGTGACTCACCTCACCTCTCTGCTATTTGTTTTGACAGCTCGAGAGCCATGTTTAGATACATTTCACTCAAAAGATACAATGCATCTTTTGAGTGAAATGTATCAGTTCTAGGCTTGATCAAAGAGCTTTTAGGCCCCGTTCACATATAGCGACATACCTTTTGCAGCGGATCCGCACGGCCGGGATATAGTCTGTATAAGGCAATGCATGTTTTTTCCCCTATACATGTAGGTGACCATAGCTTTACTTTATTCACTAAGCTATGTGAACAACATTCACTTAAAGTACATATATACTTTAGTAAATCAACTACATAAAATCAGGAATATAAATATAAATACCCCAAACCTCTCCAGGACATGTACTTTAAAGATACTAAACTGAAGGTGCCCATACACTCTTCGATCTTCGTTCGTAAATCTTCCACGAATGGTCTTTCGAACGATAATCGAACAGTTGATGGAACAGTTTATGGAACACCAACGATTTTTCTGAAGGGTCAGGCTGGAAAACTTTTTTTCAATTGAATGAAAATCGATGGATTAGTGGCATTTTCGTAAGAAAATTGCAGCGAGAACATGGCACATGGGCTAACCAAAATCCGTTCTGTCGCACATAAAAATTCGGTGAGTTGGTATTGACAACAAACGATTATCGATAGGGATGCAGATACCAGTTTTTCGATATCGAGTACCAACTTTTTTCCCGGTATTCGCCCCAATACTGAGTACCAATACTGGTGCTGTGTGCCCAGATTACCAGCAAGTCAGACGGTGGATCATGAGCCATTGCCTGGCTTCCTGATTGCCCGGCTTCCCTTGCTGAGGCTGCCTGGCTTCCTGACCAATCAGGAAGCTGGGCGGTTGGTCGTGAGGTGCCTGGCTGCTCCATGCTCCTTGGGCCCTGCCAGTCAGAGGGAGATCTCCCTCTGAATAGAAGTTCCGGTATTGGAGGTAAGTATCGGAGCATTTGGGCGAGATACTAGTATTGATGCATCCCTAAATATCGAAATCAACAATGATCTGTGCTTGATTGGATATTTGAGCTAGAATCGAACAAGGGTTCTTGGCAGCAACGAAAATTTCAGATTGAAAATCTATAGGTGTATGGCCAGCTTTATGTCTGGGAACACATTTCAAGTGCTGCTTTTAACAACTAGATAGTAAAATATAGCCTTTTACTATCTAGTGACCATGATCTTTTCTCTGGTAGTTAGTTCAGGAAGAAAGACTATGGTGGATGTTGTGATTACAGGCAGAAGAGAGCTGCCATTGCTAATTTTTTAAAGCTTTGCTCCTCCAGGCCACATCTGGCTCTTCTCAGCTGTAAATATTTATCTTACTTTCACTCCCCCACTGTTCAGCCGCTGGGACGAAGAGAACGGGGGCAGGCGGAGCAAGTGACTCACTCACCTTCCGCTTCTAAAGCAGCTCTGGTACTTGTTTGGTCACTTAGGCACTCAGCGCAGTCGCATGGGGAGGAAGAGTCCTCAGCCCCATACAAGCTCCATGTTGCTTTTCTCTTTGCTCCCAGTACCAGTAACAGTGGACAGCAAAATAATAAGGAAGGTGAAAATTAGCACTTAGGGAGGCTAGCTTTTAAGTGAACCAGTTTTTTGTCTTATAGCGATGGAAAAAACCCAAAGAAAGGCTAAAAGAGAACACTTCTTAAAAAGCCAGTCATGGTAGCTCCCACATTTCTGTTTAGATAGATTCCTTTTAAGCATTCCTCACACAATCATTTGTCCAAAGTGATGGGGAATACAATATTTAGCTGTTCTTTAAATAGCTGAACACGTATACACATGCAAACAAAACACACACAAACAATATAAGGATATGCTTAACAATATCTATTTAGGTACTGTTCGTGGACAACCCTCAATAGCTATGATTAAAGCCATATGTTCAGGCTAAAACACCTCAGCACTTTACTGTTTCTATGCCAAGGTGAAACAAAGAACTAGTTAGGTGGATTCCTGTTCCTGTGCTGGTGATTGCTAATTGACAGTGGACAAGGGTTGGCGGGAACCCCCACTGAGCACCAAGGTCCCTAAGGCTTACTTTGGACATAAGAAGGTAGAGAAAGTTTGGGCAGCTCAGAATATCTCAGAACATTAAAAGTCTTTCAGGCTTCTTTGTAACAGTACAGAAACAGCAACAAGTTAAAAACAGGTACACTGCACATGTCAGCATTCAATATAGCTTTATTGTTCTTACATTCCATTAGGTTCAGCTTCTACTCTCAGTGTTCAATTCACTCGAAACAATAAAGTTATATTGAAAATTGACTTTGCGGCCTGTACCTGTTGCTTTGAATTAGGAAGTGGACGAGCCCTGTTACAGGCGTAGAACCCAGGGCTGGTTGCCCGAGTAGGACCTGGAGCGATGCTTCTTTTGAACTACTTTGCTACCTGAGCAATTTTTTTAAAATTGGAATTTTTTGACTAGAAAAATTGCTTAAATCCCCAAACAATTATATATTTTCTGAATGCAGAGGCCCTGTAGAATAATAAAAAAATACTAGATGCAATTTTTTATGTATTTGTGCAAATGCTTATCAAATTGATATTTTTAGGAAAAAAATCACTTAAAGATATTTTAGTGCAAACAAGCACAATATGATACCCAATTTTTTGTAAAATATAAAAGATGAGGCTTCGTCAGGTAAATAGATGCCAAACCTTAAAATTGCTTCTGACAGCGAAATTATATAAAATAACTGTACCCCAAATTGCCCGTAGGTGACACTTTAAAAGCCTTTACTGCTCATCAATTTAGAGTTAACAGTGAGTGATGGCTCTATTGCTATCATTCAGACGCTCGCTGCGATATGTAATGTGTAGTACAATTGGTGGAGGGCTTTTGTGTTTTTTTGTCACTTTAATGTTTTAAAACTTTTTTTTATACACTTAAATTTATAGCTATCACATAGGAAGCTGACAAGCCCCCTTTGTGATAGCACAGGGGATGTGACAGGTCCCTTTTTATGGAGATAGCAGGGGTTTATTAGACCCCTATTGTCACCTATGGACTCCACAGAAGCACAGATCATTCTTTATCAGCTTCTTCTATGGCCACAGCACTGGAGAAATGACAGGCTGAAACCAGAGGTGATGAGATCCTCAGTGATCTGTGCTGATCTCTATCCGGTTCACCTGGTGACACCCACTGTGCTGGTCCTAGGCTTGCACATGGGACAGTGGAGCATAGGAAAGCCAACAGCAACGATGAACGCTCACTCTTCAGCAGCATACAAGTTATTGGCGCTTTCTCCAAAGCCGCCAAATCACTTCCATGTAAAAGCCAGGTGCCAGTGTCCAAATCCTCCTGTGAGAGTATAACCCAATTGTCACTGAATCCAGCGTCCCTCAATCAACTCCAAAAAATGTATTTTTTGGTAAGTACAAAAATCAAATTTTATTATTTGGTGCAGCACAACACTGAGAGAACACTCACCTCTTTTAAAAAGGTTCGCTGAGTTTCTTCATCAAACCGAATTAACTCTTTCATCACCATAATCTCACCAGTCACACGATGAGTAACCTGCAACAAGAGCAATTGGTGCCCATAATCAAGTCTTGCTTATAGCTCCTGGGTATATTTTTTAAACACAAACATTAAAAGTTCTACTGTTTCTATGCAAACTCGAGATGGTAATAGCCTCTGGCAACAATTGTTAGTTCATACAGATGTTATTTTGTTTCCTATTTTTGTAATATTTTAAATAGATTACTGACGCATCCAAAAAGTTCTATCACTTCTCCCATGGAACCAAATTCTAAGGCAGGACTTGGACCTGCTTTCCAGGACAACTTATGTGGAAACAAGTGAAATCTGTGGGGTGTAGTAAATGGGCGTAATTGCTTTAAACATCGCTTAAATATCCCAGTGGTTCGTGGTTTAACATACATATCTGGATTTGTTATGCATTTCTTTAGAATTTGTCAATAGAAAATTGGTATTAAGTAATGACTCACCAGGTCATTATTTCATGTTGGAAACATATCAGATGACATAGTAGTATAGTGTTATGCAGACCTCTAAACTAAGGTTTATTGCTAGTGCATCTGACGATGTGTAGTTTGTGCCCAATCTGACTTCAAATAGGAACAGTAATTGCGAGCCAGATCTTCTCGTCCAACATCAGTTTCTTACCTCCCAAAAGCTGTTGGATTCTCACAAATTTCCAGACACACTACGAAATTATGGAATATAAATATGTAATATGTCTAGGAGATTGGAGGCAGTTATTGTCAGGGAAGGAGTGGGGGGCAACTCCATAGTAATACCCATGGTTTAGGAATGGGATGTCCAGCAAGCTGAAATAGGTGTGGTGGTTAAGTGTCCACAAAGTTATGGCCATATAATATTACTTTTAAGAGATTAAATTTTAAGAACCTTTACCAAAGATGTAATTATCCCATGTTGCATGGGATACTCAAAACATAATTGACATTAACTGTAATGTTTAAATGCATACAAGGCGCAGGCCAGAGGACACTCACTTTAATTGCTTGACCAAAGAAGCCCCTCCCTAGGACCTCTCCAGGAATGAGATCTGAAGGCCTGAATATACGGTGTGCACCTGCAACACCACGCACAGATTCAGAACGGCACATGTCTCTTCGTGAACACGATGGGGATCCCACACAACTAGATCCCGGAGATCTGTCTGTACTGCAGCTGCGCCTTTATTATAGAAAAAAGGAGAAAAAGCATGAGGCTTTTACGCCCAGTGATCAGACAGCTTTACAGGAACAACATTCTTTTATCTATTTTCACTAAATGAATACTTTGAACTGTACACTTTAGGGAATGGGAATACTTTAACTATTGCACAAAATATGGTTAAAATTGTAATGTTTTGTAATTCAACAATATGTTAAGTTCCAAAGCTTATCCGTATATTGGGCTTCATCAGTTCTTATAGGATTGTTTAAATTGGGAACTAGAAACAATGTTGTGAAGTCAAATCTTGGCTCATTTTTGTTTAATGATCTGACTTATAGCAGGTCACACTAGGTCAAATGAACACTGTAATATTTTTGGACTGTTATATATCCTAATCATGCAATTCGTTATATACTCTGAGATAGAATCTCATTAATAATTTGGTGGCAAGTACTCTTTATGTTAAGTTCAAGTGTCACCGCAGGACATCTTAGCTGAGGTAAAAAAAAAAAAAAAACAACCAGAATCCCTTCAGTTATTCTACAAAGGTCTTGCAAAGTAAAATAGCATATTGTAACTGTTTTGGGGATTTTTTAAAAATAAGGATGGAAGATGACAGCACAAGTTGAGTATTTGCCTGTGCTTTTTAGACATCCATCAGCCTTTATAGCACTTAGACAAATGTTGCACACTGGGAATGGAACAAAGCTGTGACTAGAGATACCACAACCCCAACAACTAATTTGGTGAGTCTGAGGTCACCTCTTGCTTGCTGGATATTTCAGGGGGGTCACAGTCAACTGCAACATCTCCGACCCCAAAACAATAGGTACTGGATCTGTGTTATTTTTATATGCATACAGATTTTGTATGTTTAAAGGAGAACTATGAGATGAGTGCTTTCCACTCATCTCATAGTTCTAAGCCGACCTGTGACAATGAGACTGTCACAGGTCGGCTCAGTAGAACGGGAGGTGAGGGAACACATACCGGATTCCCTCACCTCTCGATCCTGTCACTGCTCTCTGCCGTGACAGGGGGAGGGGCTGCATTCCCCCCTCACCGATCCGATCTGCCAGCGCTGACTGGCGGAACGGACGGGGGAGGGGGCGGGTACAGCTGGCTCTGCCTCTAGATAGGCAGAGCCAGCTGTCACTCACGCAGCTGGGCGGATCCCGTCAAAAGAAAGAGTCGTGATCCGTCCCGGCTGCGGCGTCTCAGTATACCGCGAGCTGTAGCTCGCGGTATACTGAGCTTAGGGTAACGGGAGGATGCTAGTTTGTGTCCTCCCGTTACCCTTTGGAGAACTATGGGGAAAAACACTGACCCCATAGTTCTCCTTTAATTTGTCTCAATGTCCTCTCTACTGGAACCCCCTCCCAACCCCAAGCATTATAGCAGCTACATGGCCTTCTATAGCTATAGGTTTGCCACTGGTCAGACATGCTGCAAACCGATCAGCGGTTTGTGATCGCTCAGTTCTCAAGCATTAGAGCTGGTGTGTGACAGATGCAATGTCATAGGCCGGCTCAAACTATTTTTAAGAGTACATTTTACTCTCCTAATAGTTCTCCTTTAAAACTTTTAGATTTACCAATATTAGAATGGCATGAAAATAGGACTGCAACTAATGATTATTTTCATAATCGATTAGTTAACCGATAATTTTTTTGATTAATCGGATAAAAAAAATTAAATATATACCATCCTTAATTTCAACTAAAATACACAAATGCAGAGTAACAAACATAAAGTTTACTTCAGAATAAAACTGCATGCACACATTTTTGCAATCGCACTGCACTGAAACGCTCACCATTGCGGTACTGTGCTTCCAGTGTTGGCACATTTGGGGTGCCATTGAAATAAATGGCACTGCAACACACCTTCCACAGCAGAATTTGTCAGGCTGAAACTGAAAATGACTTTTTTCCTACCGTTCATAATTGTATTGTAAGCACATGGCGCCTGAATAGCTTCAGCCAGGGCATGGCAGCTGCCAGTGGCAAGATTCCGCAGACGGCAGCTGAATGTAAATACAGCAGGTAGTGGGCTGGTGCAATAGGTAAATACAGCAGGTAATGGGCTGGTGCAACCTGCCCACTGCTTGCTGTGCCCTCCTCCCAGCGTGAAGGAGAGAGGTAGGGGATCCAACCAACTAATCGATAATGAGACTATTTGATAACTATTCTCATTATCGACTATTCAATTAGTTGGTTGCCGCCCTACATGAAAACCTACATGACGGAATTTAACTTAATTGATTTAATTAGAGATGCACCTACACCGATACCAGGAGACCCCGCACACAGCCCTGGGGAGACCTTGCAGCCTCGGTGAGACCTCACACAGCCCTGGTCACACGCCACATGCAGCCCTGGTCAGACCCTGCACAACCTCCTGAGACCCCTGGTGAGCAACGCAGAATATCTGGCTTCATATTATTCTGCATTGATGTGTAATGTATTGCTGGGATTTGCAAAACTACCTGGAGTCGCAAAACTACCTGGGTCGCAGCGGTAGCATCTGCGACCAGGCCCTCGCACTCCACCACTGTCCTAAAACCATTAGTCTGTATTGTTTTAGAAAAACTGTCACATGATACTAAAAAAAAGTATCTGTAATTGGTATAGGGGAGTACTTGAGGAAAAGTATCGATACTCATACTTGGTCTTGAAAAATGGTACTGGTGTGTATATTCCCTTGCTGAAATATTTTAAATATTTAATCATAATAAGGACATTTGCACAACACTGTGTGCCATGGGAGAGAGTGTCTTACGTGACTGGTCTTTGACGCCTGACTCCAGACTCTATACATGGAGTAGATATCGCACTGTTCTCGTGAGGGTCATGCTCAATGGTCAGCTGCAAGAGACGACTGGTCTCCTGTAATAAGACATCAATCTGGAGCAAAAAGAAACATAAAAAGATCACCAGTATAGCAGAAGAGCAAGACAGATGAGACTCACAAAAGTAAAAGGTAAAAAGATAAAAGCAAACCTCATCGAGTGGAACACTGCGAATAGGGGTGCCATTGATCTCCAGTATTCGGTCCCCAACATGAATTGCGCCTTGAATGTCAGGACTAAGGCAGTCATTGTCTACCCTGAAAAAAGCAACATATTGTTGATACATTCATTATATGATCGAATATACAATGTGAATAAATTAGACTATGCATGCAATGTTTGTGGTGGTTGTGATCATCTTTGTAGTGACCACATCTTGACTACACTTTGAACATAAACTATATTACCAAAAGTACGGGGCCTGTATTTACACGCACATGAACTTTAATGGCATCCCAGTCTTAGTCCATAGGGTTCAATATTGAGTTGGCCCACCCTTTGCAGCTATAACAGCTTCAACTCTTCTGGGAAGGCATCCACGAGGTTTAGGAGTGTGTCTATGGGAATGTTTGACCATTCCTTAAGAAGCGCATTTGTGAGGTCAGATACTGATGTTGGACGAGAAGGCCTGACTCGCAATCTCCGCTGTAATTTATCCCATAGGTGTTTAGATAGGCAGAGCCAGCTGTCAATCACGCAGCTGGGCAGATCCCCGCACAATTGTCGGGATCCGCTTCAGCTGCGGCGTCTCAGTATACCGCGAGCTACAGCTCACGGTATACTGAGCTTAGGGTGACGGCAGGACGCTAGTTTGTGTCCTCCCGTTACCCTAAGGAAAACTATGGGGAAAAGACTTAACCCCATAGTTCTCCTTTAAGCCTTCCCTTCACTAGAACTAAGGGGCCAAGCCCAAACCCTGAAAAACAACCCCACACCATAATCCCCCCTCCACTAAACTTTACACTTGGCACAATGCAGTCAGGCAAGTACCGTTTTCCTGGCAACCGCCAAACCCAGACACGTCCATCGGATTGCCAGACAGAGAAGCGTGATTCGTCACTCCAAAGAACACGTCTCCACTTCTCTAGAGTCCAGTGCCGGCGTGCTTTACACCACTGCATCCGACGCTTTGCATTGCACTTGGTGATGTAAGACTTGGATGCAGCTGCTCGGCCATGGAAACCCATTCCATGTAGCCCTCTACGCAGTGTTGTTGTGCCAATCTGAAGGCCACACGAAGTTTGGAGGTCTGTAGCTTTTGTCTCTGCAGACAGTTGGTGATTTCTGCGAGCTGTGCACTTGAGCATGAGCTGACTCCGCTCTGTCATTTTACGTGGCCTACCACTTCGTGGCTGAGTTGTTGTTGTTCCCAGTTGCTTCCATTTTGTTATAATACCATTAACAGTTGACCGCGGAATATTTAGTAGCAAGGAATTTCACGGAACACCTGAATCCAATGATTTGGAGGAGTGTCCCAATACTTTTGGTAATATAGTGTTTATAACCAATCAAATATTTGTTACTGAATACAGAGTACCTTAGTAATGTTAGCTCCTTTTTTGAGGGCTCGATACGTAAATGCAGCTATGCTTAGACTGACCCACTGGAGAATCAGAAGAACCTCCAGTTGGTCCCTAGCTCAGACACTGGCTCCCTGGTTCCCACAGTTGTGTGATCCACAAGCGTGGACCGATTTAGACTCTGAAAAGCTGGCACGGTGCAGTTTCTCTATGCAGTACCACCTTCATGTTTCCAGCATCAGCCTCAGGCAGAAAGCAAGCACACTACTTTTTCACTGCCCACA
>NW_017306777.1:845706-872227 GCF_000935625.1 Nanorana parkeri | reverse complement strand
GCACTGAAAAAAAAGGGATGCATCAGATGCAGGAGCTGCACATTAGAGAACAGAAGGATTGCTGATGGATGCATGTGAAAGGGACTGGTGATGGAGGAATATTTGGGGGGGGGCAGTATAATATACAGGTAACCTTAGACTTTATTTAACTAACCCCTTTAAGCTGTGCCCACTGTTCAGCACCATGAGCGTAGCTTCCATATGTCCTTGTTTCTTAAATTCTATTTGAGAGATATTGTGCTATTGTGACTTGATTTAAAGTGATATTAAAGTCACAAGGATTTTGAGCTTTTTCAAATCACTTACAATGTATACTAATTTTATATGTTTAAACATTTTAGTTTCCTGCAGAATCAGCTGGTCCCCTGAGCACTGGCCCTTACTTACTATTTTAGAGTGACTCCTTTCTCAAGCAGAGTGCTATGCAGTCACCCTTGTGTGTGCTAGTAAGCTGTGTGTGGCTCCACAAACACACAGACACAGCAAATCAAGTTACTCCCCTCCTTCTGGCCCCCTCTCCTCCCTCCTCCAATTTTCACAATTATTCAGAACTATGTCTTTAAATGGCCTTAGTGTTCCTCTGTTATAATTCTGTACCTTTTTCAACATCAACATCAAACACCTTTGAATTATGCAACATAATCCTGTTTAATGCAAATATATGTATGATGCAAAAGAAAACCAAATGAATAACAACCGTGCAAATATAAGTATTCTAATAATCATTTGAAACTGATTCTTGTGTGAGTTGCAGAAGATTGGCCAAGCATTTTATGAAGCCAGCTTAATGATCTGGAAACATTTTTAGTTTGACAAGAATACCTAATGTATTGCTCATTGTTGAGCCTGACCAGAATTTCTTCATTAATTACCTCATCTGTCTGACTATCCACATCAGCTCTTTGTTATCACTGTCCAGTTAGACTTTGTATCCAATTGATAATTTGATCAAGATCATTTGAGAATAACATATATAGAACACATGGCAACCCCTGAGCATGCAAACATACTACCTGATTGTTTAGTCACATTCCATAGGTTTTTTACATTTGTTTATTATTTCTGTTAATTAAAAATGTACAGTATTGGTATGCATCTATGATTCAGACTATGGTAAGGATCTAATATTCAGAACATATTCAACATGAAAAGATACTCTGAAGTCTATGGCACTCACCCATAAAGGTACAAGCTGGGCCCTGCCAAGGAATTTTGTTTTTCATACTATCACTGCTTGAGTGTTTCAGAGCACCCTTGTGTATAATCTCCTGGTTGTTGTTAAAGGGGTGTTTTGGAAATGCTTAATATTGAGCCTGTGATTCCTCAAGCCACTCTAATTATGCACACCCCTGATGCAATCTAATTATCCATGCTGATCATTCAGAAAGAAATGATTAACTCCCCTGTTTAACCCTTACTGTAGTCTATGAAGAAACATATCCAGAACAATGCATTTCTCAAGAAGTAAAGCTACACAGCACAGTATAATTAGCAAGAGGCTGTAGTCCTGCCCACAGGTCAGCTTGAAATCCTATTTAATCAGGCAAAAGAACAAGCATATCACATTGCAATTAAAGAGATGGCACCACTTTCATCCTCTGAAGGATTGTTTTGTAGTGATGCCATTACAGAGGCTTGTAGACAGGCAAGAAACATCACAATGCTCCCCTTTGACTGCTCCGATGGCAGGCGTACTCACAAATTTTACTCAAAAGAAACTTTGATCAGTGCATTAGAAAGAAGAAAGGTGAGGGAAGTCTGCTGTAAAGATGTCACTCATCTCAGGATCCACTTCTACTGGTCTGCCATTTGACCCTAGTCCGGGACCAGGCATTTTCAAATTCCGGCCCTAGTTCTCTTTCTGTGGATGCTGCAAGTGTAAGACCCATAGATCTAAAATCTGAAATAAAAATTCTGACCACTAGGCAGAGGAAATGACAGGACAATTGGACCAAGAAGTTTTTGTAACAGTACTTTTGGGGAAAAAAAGATCAGCGGAAGAGGAGAGCTGAGATGAGGCATGTAAGCAAACCACAATCCATTGAAACACATTTAGGTTTATGTATTAGGAAGTGCAAAGTGCACTGGCTAAATACAATGTGACTCATGGAAACCAATCGGTTTTCATATTTTTCATGATCTGGATGACAAAAATCTGCAATTTGATTGGCTGAGAAAGAAGAATAAACTTTGCACACAGTCACTTAATTTCATAATCTAGATCAGCCTTTCTCAACCAGTGTGCCGAGGTACCCTGGGGTGCCTTCTACCTTCTTCAAGGGTGCCTCAAAATTTTTGTACAGTGCCATGCTTTCCCATGCGGCCGGCAGGCATCTGTGTGAAGGGGAGCTCTTGATGCGAAGGGGAAACTGATATGATAGGTGGGCTCAGATGTGAAGGGGGCTTGTGATGTGAAGGGGACACTCTGATGTGAAAGGAGTAGGCTCTGGTGTGAAGGGGGGCTCCTAGTATGAGGTGGTAACACTGATGAGAAAGTAGGGGGCTCTGATGTGAAAGGGGAGATTCTAATGTGAAAGGAGGAATTCTCATGTGAAGTGGGGCTCCTGATTTTTCTATTTTTGCATTCCCCCCATAATTAAAATCCATACTAGACCCCTATCTGGTATAAAAATTTTAGGGGGCCACACAATTTTTTTAACGTTTAGATTTTTTACATTTTAGACTGGGGTGCTTTGAGAATTTGCATACTTTTAAAGGGTGCTGTGACTGAATATAGGTTGAGGAATTGTTCTAGATAACAGATTTTTTGGTTAAAAGTTTCCATACTTCCACAGCCCCCATAAATAAGTGAGAAGCAGAACTAAATAAGAATGAGGAAACTAGTTATCACTCATAGTTTGGAATTCTGCCATCTGTATCTCTCGGAACACTCAACCACAGTGACAGCTACAATTCACAGAAATAACTGTGACATACTAGACCACACTCTTCACATGAATTCTGACTTATAAATATTTTCCTCAGGGCACATATAATACTGAAGGTAATATACATAGTCATCCACCCAAAGGCAGTTTGGTTGTATTCTGTTTGGTGATCTTGTATACTGATTCACCAGATAATTGGTGCAGTTATTTTTAACCTGTTGTGTACACGTAATTGAAATCCTTTATTGGTATAAATAGAATAGGGAAGGGCTAAAACATATCTTAGATTCTGCGATTTCCATTGACCCTTTTGAGAAGATTTTTTTTTGATTCTCTGCTCTGGTGACTATATAGGAAGTGAACAGAACCATAGCAATAAAAGCACTTTTTAGTTAGTAGAGATAGAAAAGGATAAATTCTTAATAGGGTTTCTCCCAGCCTTCCCCCCGGGGATAGATGACAAACGTCTCCTCAAACTAGGAGCCCCCAGTAGAGCCAGGGCTCACCATTTTCTTAGTGGTTCCTCATGGCCCACTTCGTTTGCCTCGGCTCCCGACCTCACCTCTCAGCCCCTGGATCCGTGGCGAACTATGCAACTATTCCACTTCTTGAAATCCCTTCCCCCCGGCCCAACTCTCCAGACCATTGTCCCCGTTTGAAGCTGAATGCTCCCGAGAAGGCCCGGCCCGACATACCCTGTCCTTCTGCTACAAACTCCTGCTCTGCGGCAGCACGCCTGACAACCTGTGGTTCCTCACAAGGTGGGAGGAGGATCTGGGGATCCAGTTTGCTCCGGGAGAACGTTCGAAACTTCTCACATTATCTTACCAATCCTCCATCAGCAATAAGTACCAGGAGACCGGATACAAACTGGTCACTAGGTGGTACAGGACACCTCAAATACTGCATTCCATGTACCCCCAGACTCCAGATGTCTGCTGGCGTTGCAGCGCCCCCTCTGCGGACATTCTACATATATTCTGGTCATGCCCTTTGCTCACCACATTTTGGGACCAAGTGCGAACCATCACCCAAAAGTTCACTGACCTCCCGGTCCCTCGAGACCCGGCCTTCTTCCTCCTGCATCATAATGACATACCGACCAAGACATACAAACGATCTGTCGTGCGCCACCTGGTTAATGCAGCCCGAGCGTGCATACCGGCTCGATGGAAAGACCCCATACCGCCCAATATACCCCAATGGCTTGATAGGATAAATGACATATACCTTATGGAAGACCTCACCAGCTCGCTCCATAATACATCAGACAAGTTCGGCAAGACCTGGTTTTACTGAATTGAGTTTCTCCGCTCTCCAGCGTATAATGCCCTGCGCCTGGACTCTGGGTCATGACTTACCAAACTGAATCCCCCTATTGATCCTCTCCCTCTGCTTCACCTGTCCAACCAGCGCCCTGGTCCCCCTCTCCCCTTGTTCCCCTCCTGATCTCACAACCCCTCTTTTCTCCCCCTCTACCCTTTCCCCCATTTCACCCGATTTCATACCCCCCTACAGACCTCTGAGGTAGTGCCGCGACCTGACCCTCCTGTGGGCCTCGGCTCCCCCGCTCCTGACCGGATAACTACCCTGGATCCTTACATACTACGAGGTCCGACAGTAGAGGTCTCGCATTCACGCCCCTATGCCACCATCCGGGTCTAGGCCGCGACACCTACTTTTCCATTGTTCCATATGTGTTTTACCCGTTATGTTTTCCCTACCTGTCCATGATGGATGTATATTTTGAGCAATTGATGACATGTATGTACTACATATTTGGACACCCCTTTGGAAAAACCGTTTTTGTATATGGAAAAATACCATCTTAAATAAAGAATTTACAAAAAAAAAATTCTTAATAGGGTTTCTACGTGTATATGTGCCCCTGGTTGGAAAACTCCCTTCACTTTAAGTGAGGGGCCAAATTTTCCCAACATACACACAAATAACAATAAAAACTCACATTCCACTTTAAATTTCCTTAACACTCTGTACAAGCACAGAGATGTCCAATCATGCCTGATGGTCCTGTTATAATCCAGACTGACATAATAATGATCTATGAAAACTGTGATGCTTTTAACAAAGATTTTATGGAAACTTTGGAAACAACCTGGCGACTTTGGATGGATAGAATGATATTCAGCGTCTGCCAGATTCTCTCTGATATTAGGAGAAGATGCTTGGACCCATTTCTGGGTTCTATTATCCCCTGTACTTTAACCACAAATGCTATATCTCAATTGTTGTGTCAGAAATTATAGTTTAGTGTTAACTGGCTGGAAAATATGTAGGCTCATTTCCAATTCATCTCTCGTTAGTATGCTGTTATGTATATCTTTTGTTATATCACAGTCTGTACTCTCCTTGGAAACATATTAGCCCCCTGCGTGGGGACACAAGTCTGTACAGCCCAAATTTGATATACTTTGATAAATTAACTGGAACTAAATCTTTAAAAGGCAGACTTTGAACTAACTCAGGGGACACAAACTAACTGCTGTGTGGATCGGATATTCATTCTTTTGTCCGGTATTTAAAAAAATTGTTCCCTTACAGTTGAGTTAAGTAAATAGGTAGAGTTTCAGAGATTAGATTTAAGACCAATGCCAATATATGTTTTTATAAATGTACTATTTAATCTGACCAAAGGAATTTGATATAATACATTTCTAGAAATAAATGGCTTTCTAGAGGACATGGTGGCTGAAATGTGAGCTCCTTTGCAATCCCATAAGTCAAGTGCCAGTACATGCAAATCTTTTGTAGGCCTCCCTTGTACTGGTGGTATTGTGGCAGATTACCATTTTCCTATTTTATTAAAACATCCCTGGTTGACAGCTTCTACTGTACATCTTCTAAATGGCCCAGAATCTGAGACTACAAAAATGCATAACTGCACACATGAGAGCTTAAGAGTGAAGCATTATATGAAAATCTCTCATTATGGTGTTAATTAGAATTCGCTTGAGAGTAGCTGTATAGGATTATACAAAACTTAAATTAAATGTAAATATCTAAAGTATATGTAAAGCATGTTTTTTTTTCGTTTTGCACAGAGCAGGGAATAGTTAAAGCCTACCTCCGGGCAAATGTGGCCCTTCTGGCCATCGCTACCCACCACATGACTTTCTGCAGTGCCCCTAATATAAGTGTAATTCAGCCCTGGAGACTGGGCCTGCTGCTTATCGATTTATGTTTACACCCCTGGTGGTGACGGCATTATGGTGCTGTAGTATTCTAAAGCCTTGGCGGACCCCACCGCTGGATAAACAACGGCAATGGGAAGTACCCATGTCACAAAAGCAGTGATGTGAGCTCCCAAAGGAGGACATTCCCCCTCTACAGTCCGGAAGATAGAAGATTTGGGGTTGGCGTGTCACTGCGTGTCTGTGGATTCAGTTGAGTAAAAAGGGCTTTTAGTTATTAATTGTAATAATCAAAGTGATTCATTACTGGGGGTGAGAATGTGTCTGGAGATGAGCTTTAACAACTGTTGGGGAGATTTCCGTTTACTTCCTATCCTAGAGAAACAATAGGAAGTGATTGACAGCTGTCACTGGAATAGGTGTCCCATTAACAAGATTTCCCCTCTATTCCTGTTTCAATAACAACTGTAAGATTTTGGATTGTCGATTACTTTCTGCGTTAGTGACAGTGATCAACAGGACACCTAGAGAGGATGAATCAGAATAGACACAGACAGAGTTTTTAACCCTTTAATACTCTATGAAAGACATAAAGAAAAAAAATATGTTGACTTTAGATACACTTTACCTTGACTTTCTGACTTGCAATATTTCCTAAATGGTCTTAGCAGTTCACTTACCGATTTTACCTGAATTTGTTACTTTCTCCTCAAGTTTATCTTGGCTGAATTGGCATCATATGTTGGCAGATGAGCCAGTTGTATGTGTGTGTTAGATGACCAGTACACAAATTGAATTGTCCCTGTTTGAAGAGTTCATAGAGAGGTCTGTCATGAAAAGTGTCCATTAAAGAAAACAGGAAGTACTTACTCAAGGACTCGCACAGTGTGAGAGTGCTCAGCACACGATGGAGTGATGGAAACAGAAAGCCCACGCTTGCCATCTAATGCAGGAAGAGATACCAGAGTCACTGTATGGGGTGACCGAGAGACTGGAGAGTCAATCACTGGAGTCAATGAGATTTGATAGTAGCATGATCCACTGTGACAAACAAAACAAACGCATATTGTTATGTTTCTTCCTCAAAGTTGTACCATGAAAAAAACCTGCTAAGTAACTAATTTTACTAGTAAAATTGCATTGTTCAGATAGGTCTTCATGCTACGTAGCTGTTAATCTAAAGGAGATCGTGTAGCAATTGTACAAAAAGATTTTAATGCAAGTGCCGAGCTTAACATGGGGAGCTTCCTGAAAGGAGGAGAGTTCAGAGAGATGATCTCATCTGTGTGTCTGATCAATCAATATCCAAACTCCAGACTGAGGCGAGGCCTAGACCATCTAATCTTGCTCGACTGCAGTGCAGTCTGTTTTCCCAAGTTCAGATTTAAATGAAAAAAAAAAACGCTTTGTTTTATTTTTTTAACTTTACATTAAATGACATGTGAAAGTGAATACCTTCTGTTTTAAGAAGGCAATGCTTCACTTAATATTATTAAGCTATATCAGGTCTTTTTGGGCCCCTAACTATAATAAGTTATGCTATCTCATTGTATCAAATACTACTAGACAGTGGTTATGCTGTTCATATGCAATGATGAATTCTAACAAGCTGCATGCCAGTTTGATAAACAGTTTTGTATTTCAGGCTTTCCTTTCATTGCTTTGCTATAACTTGACTACTTTACACAATTTATGGAATAAAAGAATCATTTGCAGGGCTCCAACAGCACCTAAAAGTGTTCTTTGGAAAACTCTTTTTTAAAATTTACTATGAAAATTACAAATAAAAGATCTTCTGATTTAACAAGACAATGCTGCGTCTGCGTATGCAAAAGTGGAGACACTTTTGGTTTATTTTGTTTCCCAACTTATCCAGACTGGATATTCTGTCCATGTACAACAAAGATACATGTAAGGCCAGTGCAGGATGTTGTCTTTAGCCCACATAAAATAGTCTCTTCTGTCTTACCAGTACAACTTGGATCTCTCCACCAGAGCATATGTCTCTCCATCACCAATGAACGAGGCACATCGTGAACACAAGAAGCATTCTGGGTGATACTTGTGCTCTCCCGCTACCTGTGAAAGCAAAAATATGATTGGATGAAAATACTGCACAAGAAGCATCAGTGTTTGAGGCCATCTTTAACATTTCTAAATAATGTATTCTTTCTAACAGATGTTTGTAGGGCCCCTTTCACAAGGTCCGATCAGGATGGGATCTAGGGCTGCAGATGACGATTATTTTCCAAATCGATTAGTTAGCCGATTATTATGTTCGATTAATCGGATTAAAAAAATAAATAGAAAAAGGCTCCAGTGATGGACTACTAGTTTGTATTGAGATTGTAGTCCATCATGGGAGCAAGCTTGGAGCGGAGGAAGTGAAAAAAAAGTGTGGTGTGCAATATAGTACATTATACAGCGGTGCAATACAGAATAACACCAGCTATAGAGGAATACAACAAATCCCCGCAATAATACATTATACAGTGCAATGCAGAATACCATCAGCTATAGAGGAATACAACAAATCCCAGCAATAGTACATTATACAGCAGTGCAATGCAGAATACGACCAGCTATAGAGGAATACAACAAATCCACGCAATAATACATTATAGTATAATGTACTGTTGCTGGGATTTGTAGTCCTCTATAGGTGGTGGTATTCTGCATTGCGCTGCTGTCTAATGTACTATTGTTGACTTAACTATGTTGACTTAACTATTTGTTTTGATAACTATAAACACTATTGCTGGGATTTGTTGTATTGCTCTATAGCTGATTGTATTCTGTATTGCACTGTATAACTTATTATTGCAGGGATGTGTAGTCCTCTATAGCCGGTGGTATTCTGCATTGAGCTGTGTAATGATTATACAGCGCAATGCAGAATACCAGCAGCTATATAGTAATACATCAAATCCCAGCAATAGTATATTATACAACGGTGCAATGCAGAATACCAGCAGCTATATAGGAATACAACAAATCCCAGAAATACATTATACATACAGTGCATAATGTATTTCTGGGATTTTAGATTCCTCTATATCTGATGGTACATTGCGCTTTATAATATACAGCACAATGTACCATCAGCTATAGAGGAATACAAATCCCACATTCCCAGCAATACATTATAGAGCACCATGGGGGGGGGGGGGGGGGGGGAGTGCAGGCTTACCTGAGAAGTCTCCCTGAGATTGTGGGCCTGTCTGTCGGCAGCTGCCTTCCCCCCACACCTGCTCCTCCTTGCTTCATCGTGCCGATCATGGATGGGTGGGCAGCGGCGAGTCCATATGAGGCGGGGAGGAGAAGTGCTGTGCGGCGAGGATAAGTAGCGTGCGGCATTCGGCCTGCGGGGAGCCGCGAGCAGGCCAACTAATCGAAAGTTAACGAATTGAAAATGGAAAACGTCGACAACGTTGTCTATCATCAATAATGATCAACTTAGTCGATTAGTTGTTGCAGCCCTAACGGGATCCCCTGCTGATCAGAATGGATGTCATCGTTGTGACATCCACGCCCTTCTAGTGTTTTCCTCCATCTTGTGATGAAGGAAAAGACTGAAATTGCTGGACCCATGTTGATCTATGGGGAATCAGATGTAAACAGATGGGTTTGTTTACATCATATTACGCACGATCCGTCAATATCAGGTCTGTCAAAACGAAACTCAGATTTTTTTTTTCGGACCAGAGGGACCGGGATGTAAACAGGCACCCATCCATTTAGATCTGGCTGCCCATAGACTATCATTGGGCTTCCTATCAGATCAGCCTGAAAAACTGACAGGTGAAGCTGATTTAGGTGCCACTAGCACATGTATCTTTGACCTTGGGGGCAGACAAAACCGACTAGCTCTTTCATGGTAGTAACCGATTTCTTTGGGCTAAAAGAAAAAAAAAAAAAAGGGTACCACACAAAGTGTGCCATGTTACCTCGTCAATTGGTGGGCATTGTATAGGGTGCTATTACATGTGGTTTGGGATAGATGATTGTCTCTGGGCGCAGGATAGATGCATCCAGGGCCAATCATCTATCCCAAAACACATGTAATCATACCATATATGATTACATGCGGACTACTGGTGACAGATGCAGCTGCTGTCATCCTGACATTTACTTCAATGGGTATAGCGGCATCATCTGAATAGTGATACCTGGCATTCCTGTGGCAGAAATCTGTAGGTTCTTGTTGCAAGAATCTCAGAGTGCCCATGCAAATGCACCCTAAAAGACGTGGTTTATTGTGACACACATTTCCACATTAGCTTCCTTTGCAGCTCTCAGGAATAAGTCCCAAGATATCTCAAAGTCGCAAAAACAAGTTTCTCCTAGAAAATTCTGTCAGGTGCAGTGACCACAGGTCAGAACAGGGAGCAGGTAGCTATATAATGCCCAACATGTGTCACTGAATGTTGGTCCCGCTCTAAACCATGTCTAAATGGTAAAGTATCTCCCCTCAGGGCCCCCAAGCCCAATATATTTTATTAGCCCTGGCCCAGGGGAGCATGCCTCCTGCCGCCCTCAGCCCAGTTTTCCCCTGCACTGGCATTAGCAGACATGTATTTACATTTTCTAACAAGCTGTAACATACTTCACATTGTCTTGAGAAAATGCATTATTTTTGTCTCATATAGGCCTTCATATTAAAAAAGAGAACACAAGGCTGATAAGAGAACCATAGTTTCTAAAAGAGATTTGCATGTATTTGACACTGACACTGTATTAATGAGTCTTCTGAATTTCTGTTGAGACCCTTGTGGCTTTATGCTCTTGGGTCACTTCCAATAAAAATGCAAAATCCAGTTTTAAATTGGCAGAGTGAATAATCATCTACATGTGTATGCCTTTGTGGTCCTGATTGCAGCATTTGGAAGAAAAAATGAATGTTCATTAAGGTTCTCCTTCCAACTATTCCCCCGCCTCCATTCCCTTGATTAAAAACTTGCTCTCTGCAGCAGTGAAGCCACTTTTTAACCTTTATTGTAGGGAATGCCTGACGCACAATAAAGAAACAACAAGTACATATGTATAAGACCTGGGAGAGAGAAAGCAGTTGCTTTTATTATTTATATACGTACCATAACTAGTCCTTTAGTGATATGCTCTGAGCATCCCTGACACATGCCACCAAACCGTGCCCAGTAGTGCTTTTTACAGAAAAGCCTTCCATCCTTTTCATAGTACCGATGGGACAAAGACACACCACAGTCACTGCATCTGTAAACAAAGAATGAGATCACTATTCAAAGCAAATGTGATGTACTTCTTTTAACAAGAACAATTTTCTAAATAAACAAAAATTGTAATTTTCCATGGCTATACCACAACAGACAAGTAATAGCACAAGTGTGGTAAAAATGTATACCACAGTCCTAAGGACACAGAAAGAGGAAATATCCTGGCCACTAACAATGAGAAAAAACAGGCATATCTTTACAGATGCATCTTCGTATCCATGCTGCTGGTGTGCACATAGCAACAACCTACATTTACTTCTACAAAAAAACGTGGTCTGTAATACATATGAAGCTAGGTTATTAAATACAAAGTGCATCCCTTGAAACAAATGTTATAATATTGTAACTGTTGATGCTTGGGTATTTTGTAACCATAAATTGAGTATAGAAAAGAAATGTTCTTGTAACCATGGCAGAGGATCTACATGTTTAATGACATTTTCACCTTCACTTTTAGAATGCTTTATTAAAATAGTTTTTAAAAAAAAGACTAGATAGATAGATAGATAGATAGATAGATAGATAGATAGATAGATAGATAGATATTGTTACCAATGTAATTTTTACTGTATTTTAAAGCACACTTGTCATTACAGAGGCGGCTGGTTGTGTCGGACTTAATACTTCTGAGTCACAGACAAAGAAGGTCTCAAAGACTAGGCATCAATACAACAGTTAAACAACTAGCATTTTTGAAAGACCAGTTTAGCAATTTATTATATTTCTTACAGGTACTTTATACAATACTGACATTTCACACAGCACTGTACATACTTCACAGCAGTCCCTGCCCTTACGCAGCTTACAATCTATCTCACATACATACATGGGTAGATTTAGACAGGAGCCAATAGCAACCAATATATTTCTATGCGGACAGGTTTCCTTAAGCCTAGAAAAACCCTACTGCATTGCAGTAATATGCAGCAATGCACTTTGGTGGACTGCAGTGCATATCATTTTGAACGGTGCCCCAATGCTCGTTCAAAAACACAACACAAGTGTGTAGCAGTGCAACACACACTACCATAATTTGTGATGTTCTGCTAAAAATGGTGCATGCACTTTTATGTGTATTCTTTTGTGTTACATTAATGGACTGCCTCTACCAAATGCAATTTAATGTTCAACAAAACGCGCATTAGTGCAAAATGTTTTAAACACAATGCACCACAACGCAATGGTGTGAATGGGTGCTAATTTACAGGACCTGCAGAACAAAAATATATATAGTCTTGGACTTTCCCATATAAAATGTACCTTACCCACAGGATATAACAAAAATCATAATCGCCATATTCATGTCTACTTATAGTAAAAATTTATAAAAATGCAAAAAAGCTCTACTGAGTACTGATACGTGATTTAGTGCAGTTCCCTATACCAGACACTAGATGGCGCCTTCCGTATGTCACACTGTTCCAGTGTAATGCTGCCCACAACAGGGCCGAATGAAGAGCTGTCAGACTACAAACAGCCAAAAAAGGCTTTTTACCTCTGCTGTGCTTCAAGTTAGTTTATCTGTGCCAAACCAAGAGCCCATTGTCATGTATATATACAATATAGATATGCAATAGGGTATAACTGTCCTCGAAAGTCACACATAATTGTTTAGACTCTAATAATTAAAAATATTTAAACTGGTAAACAAATAAAAATAAATAAAAAGACCTGCCCTAGTGGAGAGATTGTGAAGTCATGAAATGATCCCAAAAAACTAAGCACTGTGCAATATATTTCTTTGAATTAAGAAATACGCAATTCAAGCACAGAGGAGCAAATAGAGACCTGGAACAGCAGTGGGCAGTACAATGATGAACTCAACAAAGCTCAATTAAAAGAGTTAACTGCTAAAAGATAATAGGGTAGGTTACTGGGAAGCTGAATCATATGCTGGGCACTGATATATCCTAAGGGGTTCAGTGGTTATATAATGTATCCCGATCTGAAACCCAAGTCCCACTAAGCCATTACAAAGTCAAGTGATTCTATCTAGGGCTGCAACAACTAATCGACATAATCGATTATAATCGATTATTGAAAAAGTTGTCAACTTTTTCAATCACACTCTTCTGATGGATTCTCTATAATGGTTATAACGGGGCTGATCTTATAAATGGACAATATTCTTTGTAGACTACAAGTTTTGCGGGTGCAGTATGTTGTGCATTTTTTGAGCCTTTGACATGCATTTTCATTGTTACCGATGTAGATTAATTTATGTTCCAATTTAAACCACACAAAAAATGCAGCAACCAGGACTTTTTCCAATCCACCAGACCTGCTATACACCTAAACTGCACAAGTGTGAATAAAGACTTATACCTAGGAGACTGTTAAGTCATTTATACATCCACTTAGAGCCTCCACTGATAGAAGTTCATAAGTACTCTCTATAAGAAAAGGCTGGAAGAATTCAGCCTTGGGCACCAGGTTATACAGTATCTAAGATGTACATTGCAGCTTCATATATTTTTGAATTTCAAACCTAACATTTCCTCATAAAAGTGTACGTACAGACAAAACTTTATTATTAGATTTTTGTGGTTTGTGTAACAGTGGGGAGATAACTTCTCTACTTGGCTTTTGTCGTAGAGAAGAAAATGATGGCAGCTCTTAAATGTTATCACAACAGAAACATATCGGAAATCTTCCAATAGTGACACCCCTGTCCTGTGGACATCTGTGTAAGAGGGGATTTTACCTCACATTGCGCAGATTTCTTCTCACTTCCTGTTCCGTCTCCATGACATGAGGGGAAATGTCCTCAACAGGACACAGACAGCAAAAAATAAACTGCCAGGGGTTTTTACCCCATCCTACCCTATACAAAACTAAAAATAAATGTTGGGTATACATACAGCTTACACTGGATTTCTGCACTCTGTATATACATTATCCATTCTGCAGACACTGCTGTGTGGCAGGATCGAGATTTAAATAAAATGTGTTTACATTTTACAGATCAGTCTTCAGGGTCTGTAATAGAAGGGATTCAGGTGGCTTTACAGTCACCTGATCACTTCTATATGCCAGTAATACTGCAGTACTCCGCCACCACCCAAGCCGCGGTTTTCCCATGCTCACCTGGGATCCGTAGAGGCCTGCATTAAATTTCAGGATTGATAACTGAAGAGAGGCAAGAAGCATCCGTTTCTCGATTTCTTCTGTGTTGTATGAACCTAGAAAAGCTTAGAGCTGTCAGGATTCAGAACTGTAAGATCCTGGCCAATGGGCCAGAAAAACAGCTGTTTGAGTACAGTCTGTATTTAATCAGTTAGAATGAAGTACAGCGGAAACATTAGGGATATAATAGACCCCTAATGTCTCCATAAAGAGGACCTGTCACCAAATATTACTGTCACATAGGGGGTGGGGGGTTCAGCCCCCTTGTGATATTAAGAAAGTTAAGTGAAAAAAAGTAGAAAAATAAAGTTTAATAAATCAAATAAAACGTTTAAACTCCCCTCCCCGCACATATGGATAGAAACGCACATGTAGGGTATATGTACGTGGTGATTAAACAATACATATTAGGTATTGTCAAACATGAAAGAGTGAGAGGAAAAAATGATGGTTAACTTTAAACGGATGAGCTGTAAAGTTTTTTTGTGGTTGTGTGCAATTTAATTATATTTTTACTGAAACTATAGATTTGATAAACTGTTGTGCTAATGTCTTCTATGGGTCCTCTGGTTTCAGAAAATATATAATATTTTGGGGTTTTGTATGTTTTCAAGTTACATAGTTAGTCAGGTTGAAAAAAAGACACATGTCCATCGAGTTCAACCTATAGAGATATGAAAAAAACCCAGAAAAGCCTAAACAGAACACTATACCCACAATTACCCCCTGTTGATCCAGAGAAAGGCAAAAAAACCCCCTTCAAAGCATTGTTCAATTTGCTCCAACAGGGGAAAAAATTCCTTCCTTATCCCATAAGGCAATCGTATATTCCCTGGATCAACTATCTCTGATGCTTAATCAACCTATGAGAGCTTGTTCACACCAAATGCAGACCAGATCTGCATGAGTTTCTGCACACGCAGTGCAGTATGTTTTGCTGCATTTTTTTTCCAGCCTAAAATGGGCTTTCAGTGCGTTCCAGGGTGTTTGCATGAATTGTTGATGCATTTGCATGCGTTCCAGAGCAGGACAAATAGGGCTTGCTGCAGTTTTTTTACATGCTCTGGAACTGAACACTGAGGTGTGAACTAGAGCCCAAAATACCATTGGAATACATTGGACGCAGTTTTGATCCGTTCTGCAACTGCTCTGTCCGGCTCCTGGAACGCGCTTGGTGTGAACTAGCCCTGAGAACTCAATATCCAGCAATATTCTTTACATTTAGGAATACATCCAGATTTTTTTAAAAACAAGATAAAAATAAATATTGGCATGCATGCGCAAAATGGGAAAGGCAAAAGGGTTAAAGGATGATTACATGCAGCGAGTGATACCAATCACTCAGCTACTAATGCACTCTAGCACTCTGTTGCCGGACTAAAATTAGACATTTCAGTAACTGTACCTTAATCTGTAGTCAAAGAAAACACAGACTACTTTGCAGTAGAAGAGCAAATGTGGTGTATATACTGAAGCCTATGCTTTTAGCCTCCAATCTCTCTGCTTCCTACACAATCACAAACTACATTTTAAAGGAGAACTATGAGGTGAGTGACTTTCATAGTTCGAGCCGACGTTTGATAATGAAACTATCACACGTCGGCTCAATAGATCGGGAAGTGAGCGAACACATACCGTCGCTCGCTCACTTCTCGATCATGTCCCTGCAGAGCCGTGACTGTCACTCACCGCTCCCTGCAGGGATTCCCCCCTCTCCGAACCTCCAGCGCTGACTGGAGGAACAGAGAGGGGGCGGGTACAGCTGGCTCTGCCTCTGGATAGGCAGAGCCAGCTGTCACTCACGCAGCTGGGTGGATCTCGACAGTAATGTCGGGATCCGTCCCGAATGCGGCGGTCTCAGTATACCACGAGCTGTAGCTCGCAATATACTGAGATTTGGGTCACGGGAGGACGCTAGTTTATGTTCTCCCGTGACTCTTAGGAGAACCATGGGGAAAAACACTTACCCCATAGTTCTCCGTTAAGGCTGCAAGAAACATATTAGTATTGCCTTTTTTTATATAAGGGTTTCTGCATGTGCTGTAGTGAGGAGGGTGCTCCAACATCACCAGCACATGTATTCCCAGATTACTAGGAAAAAGGAGTGTGATGGACAGGTGTACTATAACAATGCCCAGATGAATTACTCAACCACTAAGTAGGTAAAATGTGCTCCCTAAATGTATCTCAATGCCTCAAGTACTGTTAAACCATCCATTAAAAAAAGTACATCTCACTTCAAAACACACAGCACATCTTCCATGAACAATATATATATCAAAAGGCCTCCTTTACTGTATTTTGCATATGTCAGAAGCTGTAGTACACAGCTTTTAAAACGTTTACCTTGTATTGTAGAAATCTCCCTCACTCTGTGTCCCTGACACAGGGTCTCCCCCAATTTTTTTATATCATCATGACAGCCAGCAATATTTGTTTTCTGATCTTTCAATAAAGTTTATTTTCATTGCAAGCATGCAAGTTTACCCTACAGGGTGCTCAGTAATTCTGACATATGCAAAATACAGTAAAGGAGGCCTTTTGATAATCTGTCAAAAGGCCTGTTAATCTGTTAAAAAGGAAATAATGGTTTGGGGTCAACTTTCTCAGCTTGTTAATATTTAACTATGTATACAATTTTTATGTTGGAAGTGTACATTTCATACAGGGTTCACACATGATGATGGATTTGCAGAGCATTATAAGAGACCACAAAAAAAGCTATTTGCCTTCAGAAATTCTGTTAAATATGCAGGGAGGGGGTGAGTTCCTCCTCTAAGTTACTCAATTGAGTGTATAGTATAAATTGGAACTATTTAGCTTAGTAAACCCCAGGGTTATGTTTCAATAGGCTGCTATAATCAGACTTTTTCTGATTCTTTTTTTTTGGTAGAACTTTATTGAATGTCACAAGTGACATTTCATTCAATTCTATGGGCACAGCACGTTCGGGGTAATGTAGTATGTGTGTTGTTGTTTTCGCATGTAGGCACACACGATGCGTATTTACGTTTATAAGTGTGTGCACGTGGGGGCGGGGGTCTTAAAAAAAATTTTGGGTGATTTTTTAAATGTTTTTTTTTTACTTTTTTTTTTACACTTAGTTTGATTGCTATCACATAGGTGGATAACCAGCCCCCTATCTGATAGCCAATATACACTGACAGGTCCTCTTTATAGAGACATCAGGGGTCTCTAAGGCTAGGGCTACGCCAGAGAAATAAGAAATGACAGCTAAAGGAGGAAGTGGTGTAATATACTGTGCCGGTCCTCCGCTGTCCCTCCTGCGAGCCCGGGATAACCGGCAGCGACGGGTGAGGAGGGAGTGTGGCAGCAGACGGGGGCCTCCGCATTGCACAGTCATACAACGCTTGTATATAACAGCTGGTAACGGCTGTTAGATTCCCGTCGGGGTCCTGTTTGCGCTTGCCCGCTAGGGGGGCGTGTGCAACCAGGAAGTAAATCACGTAAATGTACGTCCACCCACCGGGAAGCATCCGCTGTCCGTCTGTAATTTTACAATGGGCGGACGGCAAGCAAACTTATACCCATACAGTAAGTTACAGCTAGGTTATAGCTTATTCTTTTTATTTGCCCAGGAATTCAGGTTAAAATTCAAGTATAGCGACACTTTAACTACGAATGTACTGCTTCTGCTTAGCATTTGAGCACCAAATTATACTGTGATCCTCAGAGGACAATTCTCCCACCTATGACCAGCCTGACCCATAGCAACTAATCAGAAACCTCTCAGATTACTGTATCTCAGATCATTGTATCCTCCACTATGGTATTAAATAAAACAAAGTACTTAATAGCTTTAAATTATTTTCTACCAAAATAATAATTTTGATATTTCAGTTAGTCTTTAATGACAGAAGCAAAAGTTACCATGCTGACTCAGAAAATGAAATAATTATTCTATTGACACAGAGAAACACTGTGCCTTTAAGAGACAGCAGTGTCATCCCATTGTCCTGGTTCATGCCGAGACCGCGCTGGCCAACCATAAGTAACCATGGGAACTTGCATTACAGCAGTCTGTAGCTCTCCATGTGCATTCTACCAGCTCATGTGTCTTAACATGGACAATATTGCACTCTGCAAATCTAGCAAGTGAAACGTTGTGCACACACTCCTATTAGCAGTTACAATGCAAGTATCAGTGAATGATTCATTTGTGTTTGCATAAAAACAAATAATATGTGTCAATGTATCTTGTGATGATACATTCCTACAAAAACAAATTCCCTTTTGCATCATACTGAAATCAATGTGCTTCTAATAGGATGGCGGGCACAAGGAGTTAAATCTCCCTTCAGCAAATCTGCAGGCTAGCCCTAGCCTATGAGGACCCATATGGGACACATACAACATCACCTTATTCCCCTGGGCTCAAGCCGCATTTTGTAGTTGCCTCTTATATTTTAAACTACTGAATGGGGTCATTCAAAACACATTAACATCCCAATTTCACATAATTCTTCCTTCCAGTGTGTTTAGCGCGATGAAGCTCTAAGGATAACAGTTTTCTGGAGTGCCAAGTTAGATATACATAGTAGCAAAAAAAGTAAATATATAGGTGATACCTATGTATACACACAAACCTATGACTACCATGTAAACTAAAAAAGAAGGAAAAAGGAAATCATTGAAGAATGCCCAGGTATAAACAAAAATACACCATACACTATCATAATGCAGACAAAGAGTTAATCCTGTGTAACCTTTGCTTAGTGAAATAAAAGACTCTCCATAAACAAGAAGTGATATTGCATATTATGAACAGGAAGTGGTTTGTCTGGTTTTCTCTGTAGTTGTGTAGTAGAGTAAAACATATTTGCATCTGCTCGCTCTCTCTTTTAAAAAAAAATGTATTAAACAGGTGACAAAGTCACCATTGTTTTGCAGAATATTCCCCAATTATTAATAAGGAAGTAAACGTGATTGCTCCTTTTAAAATGTCCCAAGACAAGGACCACCAGTAGGCACTCTGGATGCAATATATATATTGAATTAAGAGACCAATATAACAGAGTGAAAGTGTGTCAACGTCAAGCCTAAAAGGGATTTAGAGCTTCAGTCCCCTGATACATGTAAAGCTCTACTGACCCAGCACATGGCTTTGTGTGGCATTGAGAAATATTTCACACATAACTCCTAATCCCACACACAGGCCAGTCTGTCAGCACCTCTTTGTTGTGTTCGACAGCTGATATCATGCTTGTGCTATGCCGCTGAAGCTACTTGGAATTTTATGCATACATTTATTGCTAAAAATATTACTAGACTTCAAGAACATCTGTTTAAAAAGGTGCAATTGTGGAGAGTACCTAATATGTTGCCAGAACTTTGCTTCCGCTGCTCCTTCCAGCACTTCACCAATTTAATGATGCAGGTCTGGTGCATGTGCTGCCTACGGAGGAGGAATTTCCTTAAAAGCTATTGGATGTGCTTGGTGCATGCACCAAGGAGTTGACAGGGCAGGTGAGGACTGGGATGGGGAGCATTTGCTTCCCTGGGTCAATACTAATAACACATATTGGGCTGGTGACCCTGAGTCAAGATTTCAGACAACAATCGGAGAGTAATCTGCAGTCATTGACTAGCTGGCCAATATATAGCTACAGACGTTCAGACCTGCAACTACATCTGTCAGAGGAAAGTCTTCCAGCACAAGCTTCTTTTGTGGCTCTGAGATATACTGAGAGCCACATAGAAAGCTGATGTTGGAAGATGTTAAATGGTTTGCAACAATAAGCCATGTATTTTAGATACACCCATCTTTTTAGGGCTGCAACAACTAATCGACATAATCGATTATAATCGATTATTGAAAAAGTTGTCAACTTTTTCAATCATCGATTAATCGGCTTCCGATTGGTTTAACCATGCCCACCATGCCAGAGATTACTATTATCTTCTATAGCATTTCCTGTCTGCTGATAAAGCATGCACCAGACTTCCTTTATTTAAAAGTGGTAATTAGGCCCAGCGCTGGACACAGCAATAGAACATTTTAAGTACCATGTGTATTTACACTGTTTTGCGCAAAGTTGGGCCATTCATGAGTAGTGATAAACAAGTACAACTGTCCTTTAAAGTGTTAATAACGTTAGTGTGCAAACAAGCAAATAATTCAAGAACTTCTCTTAGGTAATCGAAGGAGGTAGTGGGCAGTGATCATTTCTAACCCACAGTTGACTTCCTGTTCAGTAATTCCATGGCGTATCTCATGTTCCTTTATCTTAAAACGGCCATACCACCCACCCCTATGCTAGAAATATTTATAACCATTATTAGTAGCATGCATTAACATCTAGGCAGTTCCCAGAAGTAGCTGAATTAAACGGACACTTAACTCAGAAGTTAAACCATAATAATACATACAAGTACAATAACTATTAACAAAAAATGGGGAAGAAAAGTAGCCACCCCCCAGCAGGAAGGACAGTGTTAGCATAAAATCAGAGATGATTTGTGGATCTACAGGTGAGTGATACACAAATAACATATATTTTTGTTAATAGCTAAGGTACTTGAATGTATTTTAAAAGTTTAACTCCTGAGTTTAGTGTCACTTTAAACACAGGATTGTTGTATAAATCCATTAGGCCTGCTCATATCTCTGCTATGCAGTGCTTTAAGGAACAGCCTGAGCAAATTTTACTGCATCAATGTGTTTTGGGGGCCAGTGAATTAAAGGAGAACTTTGAGGTGAGTGATTTTCAGTCAACCTCATAGTTCGAGCCGACGTGTGACAATGAAACTGTCACACGTCGGCTCAAAAGATCGGGAAATGAGCGAACACATACCGCCGCTCGCTCACTTCTTGATCATGTCCCTGCAGAGAGCCGTGACTGTCACACACGGCTCCTTGCAGGGATTCCCCACTCCGATCTTCCAGCACTGACTGGCGGACCGGACGGGTACAGGGTGCTATGCATCTAGATAGGCAGAGCCAGCTGTCAATCACGCAGCTGGGTGGATCTCGACAGTAATGTCAGGATCCGTCCAGGTTGAGGCGGTCTCAGTATACCGCGAGCTGTAGCTCGCGGTATACTGAGCTTTGGGTCACGGGAGGACGCTAGTTTGTGTCCTCCCGTGACCCTTAGGAGAACTATGGGGAAAAACACTTACCCCAAAGTTCTCCTTTAATGGTGTAGTAGAAAAGTGTTACTGTGTTTAGCAACAAGGCACATTATATGACCAGCTGACAGATTAATTTTAATTCTTCTCAGGCATGAGCATACAAAAATACATGCAAGGAGAAGCATCAAAATGCACATCAACTCACTTCACAAAAAACATCTATGCTTCACAACACAAACTATGACAGCAGTACTCACAGAAAGTAAACAGAATCCATTTGTACTTGTGTAACTTCATTACAGGATACCTGTCAAGGAACTAAACTTTCTTTCTGAAAATGTTAGTTCCCTTTAATAGTTTCTAAATCACTGAGCTGGGCTAAAGATAGGATTAACTTGCTGCAAGCTTATTTTGGGTCTGGGACTCAAAAGTCTTGACATAGCCAGGAAACTATTATTATCAGAAGGACGTGATTAATGGGGTACTTAAAGTCGATGGGCTTTTGTTCCCTTTAAATGGCTTTTGCCTTCCTTCAAAAGTCTATGGGCTTGCAAAACTCACTTAACGTAGGCCAAATACAAATCAGAAAGAGGTTAACTGCAGGTCAAGTGCACCTGTCAATGAATTCTGAATGATCTCAGAAGCGTCTGAACTGATGTCACACTGATGCCATCAACCCAAGCTCGAAGCCCGTCTACACAAACCCTGTTAATTCCAGACAATGGCTACAAGTTACTGTACTTATTTTTTTGGCCAGAATTACCTGTTTATGGAAGTTTACTGATCATTTTAAACATCCTTTGAAAGAAATCTTTCATTATGTCCAACATCCCGCCAAAGTGTTCATGTACCTTTTATTTAACCACTTGCTGTCCGGAGCAATTTTCTTAATATTTGCACACATGATAAAATATTAATTTTTGGCTAGGAAACAGCATAAATCCCCCAACAATTAAATATTTTCTGAAAGCAGAGGCCCTACAGAATAAAAAAAAATGCTAGTGGCAATTTTTTATGTTGAACGGTATTTGCGCAAATGCTTATCAAGTGAGTATTTTAATTATAAAACACACTTAAATGAAATTTAGTGCACAGAAACAGAACATAATACCCAATTCTTGGTAAAATATAAAAGATGGGGTCAAGTCGGGTGAATAGATACCAAACATGTCAAGCTTTAAATTGTGTACCCCAAATTTCCCATAGGCGACATTTTAAAATCTTTTACTGCTGATCAGTTAAGTGTTAACAGTGATTGATGGACCTAGAATTATTGCTCACACAAAAATTGTGGCTAAATGTAACATGTGTGGCACAATTTGTTTTTGCACGCAGACACACACAGATCTGCTTCACCAGCTTCTTCTCCTGGCTCTAAGAGCCGGAGAATGTACACAGTGACACGAAGGAGAGATCAGCGGCTAGAAGCCTGCTGATCTCTTTCCGATCTGTCAGGGGAGACCGGCCGTGCCGGTTCTGCACGGAGGACAGCGGATCCCGGGGAAGCCGCTGGCGATCCTGGAGGGGGGACACACAGCGCCACACCGTACAAACGTTTCACAGCTGTGTTCTTGGTATAACCACTTCTAGCGGATGACGTGTATTTACATAAATCCGCTAGTAGTGGTTATAAAGCTTTCGCTGCTACCCCTACCAACTCAAACGCCACTGCTTGTTCAGAATATGCAAATATTTTATGTTGTATAGTCCGGGAACAGATTTAGTATAACTAAAGCCAAATTTGTTTAGTTTTGGACAAAGAGACGGGGGAATGGTTAAAAACCCCTGTCAGGTTTTTAAAAAAACTTTTTGTTTCCTAATGGGGAGACCTTTTTTATTTCCTGTTCCATACAAAGCAGGAAGTCAGAAGAAAACTCTCCAAAGTGAGGAAAATCCCTTTTGAGATAGTTCTCACTGAAAGAAGTGTCCCCATTGAAGATTTTTTTCATCATCCCTGTTGTTTCGATGACAATTACCACCAGCACACATAGAAAATGGAAATCTCCCTGCAGGAACAGATAGTTTTTTTAACTTATGTATGTTAGGACTGGATAAATATTTAAACCTTTGAGGAAATTACCAGAGATGGTATTATTAAAAATGAAGATACTATAATACAGTGACATTTCCAATCCCATACAATACTGACTTTAGACCCCGGCAGATTCTGCAGAAGCACTCCCTTCTCTTTTATATATACAGTAAACTCCCCATTATCTGGCATTCAAGCAACCAGAACTCTCAAGCAACCAGAAAAAACAAACCGAGGACATATGTCAATTTGTTTTGCAAGTTGCTTGACAGACACGCACACACTAAAAAAATTTGTTAGCAATGTTAGCAAGTAAATTTATTCAGTTGCTAACAAAATTCTCTGTTTTCATCTTGCTGCCGCTGACAGCTAGACTCGGCAGCTGGTAGGTGAATGTAAACAATGGGCGTGTGCAATAGCCAGCCTGCTCTTGGCTATGGCAATTTGAAATAGCCAATAGGAGAATCTACCCAGCAGATAAATGGGGCAGTTATCTGGCATCTACCCATCCCCATGGGTGCCGATAACTGGGAGTTTACTGTATAAGGTGATACCAGAGCTCATGTGAAAATACAACTCTGCATTTTTTCAGGCACACAATGCTCCACTAAACTGTTGAATTGTCATCCCTTTCACTTAGAAGACATACTAAAAGACTGCTTGCAGGAGGAAATGTAGGAGGAGCCCACCCTATCAACAGATTCTAGAGGCTGTACAGTCATAATGAGACTTTCACAATGATATTATGCCATTAAAATAAAATTGGTCTTTAAACCAGAGTCCTAAACCACCACTTTAAAGCTTGGCATTCTGAGATACTGGAACTATATTTGCACACTGATGAAACATTTGTAGCAAATAAATGAAACAAGATGAGAATTTATTAGCAGTCAATGTGGGAAACATTGGACAGTGCAATAAAGTCATCTGAAAGGCCACAAAAGGGGGGAAAACAGCTGATAGCAATTGCCTTTGTCTGCAAACCTAGGATGCAGAATCGAACTGGATGGTTAATTACTGTACTCCTGCCTCCCGCTCCTTCGTTAATGACCCAAAAGTGGTACCACATGTTTGGGTCATCCCCATGGAAGAATACTTTTCTAGGGTGGGAAGCTGTTTATAGCTCAAGACAAATAACACCCAGAATGCTATTTGTATAATACTGCTGCACTGAGAAATAGAACTCCAGGCAAAAGTGTTCTTAACCCTTGCAGTGGGGCTATCCCACTCATTTTTGTCTAGGTGCTAAAAAAAAAAGTTATACTCACTGGCTTGCTCTTAGACCGATCCCTGGAGCCTCTCTCCCCCTCTGCTGCAGCGGTCTAAGGATTCTTGAGTCATCACCTGTATAGGATGTGAGGATGCCAAGGGACATACTAGCACCTAGACAAAAACGAGCCCCCACTTCAAGGCTTAAGAACACTTTTGCCCGGAGTTCTGCTTTAAAGGGATTTTGCCCTCATCATGCTCCTTTGCTGGAAATCTGGGCAGCACTCTTACCTAACAATCACCTCCTTTCCCAACACACACGCACACACACTACATCAATCAGATGTTTTCTTAGAAAGGCCACTAAGTTGGTGCTATTCTTTTTTCCTTTGGTGGTCCCATTGCTGGATCATACTTTCTTATTATGAAGAAAACTGAACAGCTCTGTGTGGTGTTACCCTTAGAGCTGCTTAACAGTGCTAGTTATGCATCTGATTAGATGATATTTGAAATGGAAAGACGTCAATTAATGTGAGGCAGACAGGGAGAGGCATGTATCTTCTACTTTCTTTCAGAAAGTGGCAGACCCCTTTAAAAATAAGTAAGCAAAAAGTATTCCCCATTTTTCAGATAAGAAAATGGGGGAAATTTTCAGTACAAGTGTAGTATTCATTAGGCACTTATCTGGCGCAAATGATGACTGCTACATATTTATTAACAAATTTGCAGCAAACCTTTTTGATTTGAAGCACCTGCATGATTACATTATCATGTGAAGGCCCTCTGTCATAGTTCCGTACATGGGTATCAAATTGTACATTATTATGTGACATCCTGCAACCAGTCAGACTTGAAAAAGACAAAATTATATGCCACACCTACTCTATCTTTGGTAGGCCATAGCCTAGCCCTTGGCCATCCAAACAGTGGTTTTCCCCTCAAATCTACTCTACCAGTCTGAGTAGAGCAGATGATTTTAAAGGATGGAGAAAGTATTATTTGATTAGACAGAATTAGCTTGCAGTGATACAATGTTACAGTCTCCTTCATCTGAACTGTTCGGTCTCATTCATCTGAAACATTCCTTCTTTCAGTCTTTTTCCTGAAGGTAGGATGAAGAAATATGAAGGTGCTCATGCAAAAACATCCGAAATTCACATTTATAATTAGCAATTTGAAATCTAAAGCACAATGCTAGCCCTTTTTAAACAGCTCCAGTTTTACTTAAAGTGACATTAACCACTTCAAGACATGGTGTTTAGACCCCCTCCCTGGCCAGGCCATTTTTCAGTGTTCAGCACTGCAGTACTTTGACTGACGTTTATTCCATCATGCAGCGCTGTACTGAAATGAATTTTGTACCATTTTTTGGGGACAGATAGAGCTTTATTTTGGTGGTGTTTAATCACCACTGGGGTTTTTATTTTTTACTATATTAAGTAACAATTATTGAAATTTTTGTGAAAAAAAAGTAATTTTTTTTCATTATGTTAGGAAACAATGATTATTACCCATATTTTTGGTAAAATATAAAAGATCGGGTCACGTCAGGTAAATAGACACCAAACATGTCAAGCTTTAAAATTGCGCGCGAAATCGCAAAAAAACTACCATACCCAAAACTGACCATAGGCGGCGCTTTAAAAGCTTTTACAGCTCATCAGTTTAGTGTTATCAGTGATTGATGGCCCTAGAACTATTGCTCTCATTCCGACGTTCGCGACGATATGTAACATGTGCGGCGTAATGGGCGAAATCGTCGTTTTCGCA
>NW_017306777.1:843359-845564 GCF_000935625.1 Nanorana parkeri | reverse complement strand
CTCCCCCCAATGTTAGTGTCAGCAATTACCTTAAATGATGTCTCTTAATCCGATCTTCTTCTTCTTTCCTGATGTTTTCATCTGTTCCTCCAGCGGTCCGGCGGCTCTCCGATCCAGTGCTGACTCCTCTCTGCTTGCAGGCACTTCCAATCCAGCGGTGTCTGCATGCGGGTGCACGCATCCATAGACTTACCTTACGTCTCTGCTCGTCTCCCGGCCGAGAATCCGACCGAGATGCGCCCGCCTCAAGATGCTTTGCGGCCGCCCGAACAGTTTTGTTTTCTCGGGCGGGAGCGCGCAAAGAAAAAAAGGTAAGTTTAAACCGCTGTTATAGCAGGTTTTTTTTTTTTTTTAACTGTTTGACTATATCTACTGCTTGATAGCAGTAGATATAGGCAAAAAAACCGGGAGGGTTTAGAAACCCTTTAATGAGTTGTACTTGACTTTCAAAGTTTACCCAGGAGTCCACTGTGAAAGCCAATTAAGAGTATGATGTGGTCAGCTTTTGTAGGCATTTGAGGCAGCACAGCACAACACAAAGCAAGGAGAAGACATCTTAGCTAAGTGCAGGTGTGTAAAGAGTCATTTGACACTTCAATTGGATTGGGATTGATTAACTAAAGGCAAATGCTTACTCCCATCATCCAATCATGTGCAAGTATACACAAAAATAGTTGGTGTTCAGATCCAAGTGAAGAGGTGCCATCCAATCATGTGCAAGAAAAAATACTGTTTTTATTTTCACATGATTGGGTATTCTTTGCAAACTGAAATTTCACCACATTTGCCAAAGGGAAACTTCCCCTGCAAAGTACAAATTCCTTTCCAAAGTGAACAGCCTATTTGCCTTTACTACATCAACTCCAATATATCTTTTCATTCTCAAACACAGGAGGGTGCTTGGTGGGCATCAAAAACATGCAGATTGGTAGCTTTTCTACATGTGTCAATAAAGCTTTTATTCACTGGTGGGGGAAATGGCTTTACTCTAAAACCCTTTTCTTTTTTTAAAATTATTATTACTACAGGTATTTATATAGTGCTGACAATTTGCACAGCGCTTTACATAGTTGCACATTCACATCTTTGACCATTGTTTGCATGGAAGTGGCATTTTACATATGTATTAGACTGCATATCAGGCAGCAGTGGATGAGATCACATAATCCATTCAGTCCCTTGATCCATTATACTGGTGGGTGGTTGAAAGTAGATGTAGGTATGACTGTCAGAAAACAACCTGACCTATATCCACACAGTTACTTTTTGAAACTGACAATCCAAATTCTTTCAGCATTTATCATCCATCATTACAAAAATGGTAAGATACAATCACTTTTACAGCAGATACAGATATGCTATATTACTACTAGATAGCTCGGGCAGAGTAGCCTTTTACCTAGAACAGACACGTCACATTACCAGCATGGGTTTCATAACAGTATAGAATAGTCAGAGAACGACAGAATATAGCAATATTTAAGATAAGGTAGAAATGCTCAATAGAACAGCAGAGAATGCCACGGTTTGCTGAAAACCAGCACCTATAGATGGAAAGGTAGAATTTTGGGAGAAGGCCAGGCTGGAACTTGAGTGAAGACTGAGGAGGAGAGAAGCAGCTCTCTATAAACAATTTCTAGACTGCTGACTGCATTAACCACTTCAAGACCAGGTGTTTAGACCCCCTTCCTGGCCAGGCCATTTTTCAGTATTCAGCGCTGCGGTACTTTGACTGACGTTTATTCCGTCATGCAGCGCTGTACTGAAATGAATTTTATACCATTTTTTGGGGACAGATAGAGCTTTATTTCGGTGGTATTTAATCACCACTGGGGTTTTTATTTTTTACTATAATTAGGAAAAATTACAGAAAATTTGGGGAAAAAAAAGTTTTTTTTAACATTATGTTAGGAAACATTTATTATTACCCAGTTTTTTGGTAAAATATAAAAGATCGGGTCACGTCGGGTAAATAGACACCAAACATGTCAAGCTTTAAAATTGCGCGCACCCGCGAAATCGCAGAAAATTACCGTACCCAAAATTGGCCATGGGCGACGCTTTAAAAGCTGTTACCGCTCATCAGTTTAGTGTTATCAGTGATTGATGGCCCTACAATTATTGCTCTCACTCCGACGTTCGCGGCGATATGTAACATGTGCGGCGTAATGGGCGCAATCGTCTTTTTTGCACGTATGCGCCCCC